>NC_041400.2:102683435-102983435 GCF_900747795.2 Erpetoichthys calabaricus | reverse complement strand
ATTGTGGTGAGTGGCTGGGGGCAGTACCCAGCCAGGATGCCCAGAAGGACCGAAGGAAGGATTACGCCTCCTCCGGACCACAAGGGGGCGACTGCCCTGGTGGCTATGGGGACCACAGGAAAGGAGCATGGAAGCTCAAACCTATAGGGGCCCGTGGTCACCGCCAGGGGGCGCCCAGATGCCTGAAGAGCCCTGGCCCTCAGCACTTCCACCACACCTGGAAGTGCTGGGGGGGACGAAGACCAGGGACACCCGGAGTGTTTCCAGGTGCACAGCCGGCACTTCAGCCACACAAGGGAGTGCCGGGAGTAGCTCATTGGGAGGCACCTGGAGCACGTCTGGGTGAGGATAAAAGGGGCCACCTCCCTCCATTCGATGGCTGGAGTCGGGTGGAAGAGGACGGAGCTCGGAGGAGAGGAGGGGAGGCGGTCAGGAGAGAGAGAGAGAGGCATTGTAAAGATGCCTGGACTAAGGGTGATTGGTGCTGAGGCACTGTGTTGGGTGTGCTTCACTTTATGTAAATAATGAATAAACGTGTGTTGGTGTTTGAACCTTCGGTGTCCACCTGTCAGTGTCCAGGTTGCTTACCACAATATATACTAGACATCCCCCACAGCTCTGCCCATGTACTAGTGAAACAGGACAGTGAGGAGGGCCCTGCCTGGCTCCCGACACCTGACGTCATGCTTCCCCCTCCCCTTGGCCTGCAGCCTCTTTCTCAGATTAGCGTGAATATATTGCTCCTTCAAGCAGATTATGATTCTTAGCGCCATGAGAGAAGAAGCAAATTATTAAAAAAAAAATCTGATCTAAATCCATTAAGTATTTCTCTCGTTGGCTAGCTAAGTGAAGGTTAGGTTACGCCCCGAGGCTGGTGACTAAGTGAGGAGAGGGCGTTGCCCCCCTCCCCTCGGGCCGCTGCGTGTCTCTCGGATTTGCTCAAATAAATCGGTACTGCAAGCGAACTATGATACATAGCACAATGAGAGAAGTCACAAAATCAGCCGAAATGTACAAGCAAATTATAGAAAAAAAAATTATCTAAATCCATTAAGTAGTTCTATTGTGAAAAACGGATAATAACGGAAATCTAATTAATTTATATTAATATTTTTCAAGACTGACATGCAAAACTATTATTTGACAAAAAATTCAACGCCTGTCTACTACGTTTCATGTCCATCTGCATTATGGTATATAGCATCCATTGAAAAGAGAGACATGAAAAGGCCGTCATTAAAAATACATAAATGAAAAAAGAAAATATCAAATAAAATACAAAACTTTCTTACTGAAAAAAATAAGAGAAAAAAATTAACCTACTTGTTGCAACAAGAACGGCTTGAATGGCATTTTGAATTGCACTTCATTGCTTTTTTCACACAAAAGCACTTCATGTTTTGGCACTTGGTCTTACACATACACTTGATGAATCCTTGGCCGCTTCCTGTGGACTGAGCAATAGCAGTTGACCAGAGAGGTATTTCGCGGTCAGGAATGTCTTCAATTCTGAATAAATTCTTTGGGGATAAAGTGATGTGTGATCTCGCATACAGTTGTTTTAAAATTCCTTCAGAAGTTCCAAGTCGGTAAAAACAGTCTTCTGTCACGTTCATAACAACTGCCAACAGATTGTGCGAATCACCTTGTCCCTTGTCGATGTCAGGAATAGGAACTCGCACAGTAGCTCCCAAAGAAACAGGAGGAAATTTCTTCTCAGAATTAATTTTAATTTTTTTGGCCTGTATTTCCAGATTGAATTTAGAATCAATTTTACCTTCGACAGCATTCTCTGTTTTGAAGCAAAGAGTGCACAAAATATCCATTTCGTCATCTCCATCATCTGTACTGGCATGGCCACAAAATCTATGAATTTTTTGATATCACTTTCTATATGCATGTGCATCACTGGCTTCCTTTAAACACACACAACAGGTAGCAGAAATGGAAGCCTCTTCGGTAAACATGTCTTCATCACCATATTGGTTTCTTTCATCATCGAGTACAATCTCATCCATGTTTTGTACAATAGGCTTTTTTTCTTGCTTAGGGTGATCGGGTTCGTCTTCTTGTATTTTGTGAACACTTTCTATTATTTTTTCCAGCTGCTCCTTAGTCTGTATGTCTTGTAAAACATCTTGGGGTAGAGAAGACATTGTGAGACCCACTTTAGCTTTGCAATCAAAGAGAGCTTCATATGGTGTTCTTTTGATCCCAGAATAATAAGCCCTATTCTTCATAAGTTGAATCCCTCACTCCAGCAGTCAGTTTTTTCACCCTACATCCAAGTACACAGCATATTTTCAATATCTTGATTGGCTCTTTCAACAGTACCCTGGCTTTGTGAGTGGCGAGCCTTGCCATGGACGATCTTCAGTGTCGGCCAATACTCCGAGCTGTTCAGCACATTATTCGCAAATTCCCTACCATTGTCAGAGTGTAGAATGGATGGTGCCCCAAATAATGAGAATATGTCCACTAGGTTGTAGGCTACTTCTTCAGCTCTCTTTGAAGTCAGAGCCTTGAGAACCACAAATTTAATGAGATGATCTTGGTACACCATTATAAATTTGTATTCCCTGTCAGGTTGGGACTGAAAATCAATGAGATCGACCTGACAACGGGAATTAAATTCAGAAAAAACCATAGGCTTCACAACAACACCTTTTTTAATACCTTTTTGTTTTTTCTGGCACAGCTCACAAAGGTGAATGTACAGTTCAATATCATGACGAGTAACATTCTTATATCTGAGTGAAAGTTCTTTCAACATTCTGTCACGTCCTCCGTGGCCAATGGCCAAATGAGCATCATGAAGTACTTTAAATAACTCAGAGTCTGTGACGTAAAACTGGATAGCACTAATGCATTACTTTAACAGGATAAATCAGTTTACTTTTGTTTTCCACTAACATCACATCATAGCGATTCAGCAGCCAATAGTCCCATTCGTCCTTCTTAGTAGTCATCACCCTTTTTCACATCGCTCACTAATTTCTGGTAAGTAGTTTCAGTTAGGAAAACACTAGTTTTTGCAGCATTGGCTCGCGCTTTAGACACTTCGTCGTAGAATCTTTGTAGCATGTCAACATGCCATGATTCCTTCTCGGACACTACACCTTGCTCTTCCATTTTCATACAGCACAGTATGGGCTAGAGTCTTTGCTTAACAAAACATCTGAGGTGAGTGTTGAAAGTCACGTGACGTTAGAATTGTCATTAGCGGGAGTATTTTATACTTTTGTGTTTGTGTTTTGACATTGCATAGAATGCGTAGGAAATGTGAGAAATATTAATCGTTTCATAATTTGACATCCAATTTTCAGCATTCTATACAATGCCTGCATTTCATACATTGCCAGTAACATATACATTTTTTCCTTGTTATTTTGGAAGGTATGGTGTTCATATTTCAGTGACTTCTATCACCAGTGTTACTCAAAGAAAAGTGTATGGCAGCTAGAGACATTTTTAGAAAGATAAAAAAATACCCAAGGTTAGCATTTCTTGCTATGTTTAATTTAAAGTGCCACACACTTGTTAAACACACAGTGTTTTAATAACTTCAAATATACAATACTTCTCATTTATCTTCTCTCGGGTATCTTCTGAAGATGAAATGTTCAGTAAATATTTTATGTTTTTTTTTAACTTCTGATATTTTGTAACACCAAAAAGCTGGACATGGTGCTTCATATATTTTTTTTTTAAAGTTTCATCTTATTGTTTGACTTCTCAGGTTGGTGAGACCATGCTTCTGTGAGAAGTTTAATTAGCCAAGAATCTTTGTTCATTAATATTGTCTGAACAATAATGAACATATTTTACTGAGTTATCCTCAGAAAAAAATAGATGATGAAAAACACATTTCCTTTAGAAAATCCATTCAGTCTTACTCAGTTTATTGTATGACATGAATAGCATAGCAATTGTAAGACAAAGAATTTGATGAACTATTTAAAAACAACTTTTAAACACAACTTAAATTTCTATTCACACTGATTTTATTCCAACAATAGACAACAAGGCTAAACAGTAAATGGACATTTTTTTCCATTACTTGTACCTGAAAAAGGCTAATTATGTCTAATGCATGTTGCAGTAAACAGATTTAACATTGAGACCTTCTTCTTGTGTTCTGTGCTAAGTGAATTGTGCCTGTTGTATACACTACTTTTTCTTCATTCATTCTGCTTAGGGTCACGAATGAACACACTGAGCAGGGCAGATGTTGCTACCCTACACACAGCAGCCATCTACAATTCCTTCTGTGGAATTTCAAGGTACTATCAGGCCAGCAGAAAAATACAATGCATCAGTTTGTCATGGATCTGTCCCATGGTCTCTAATATGTATGCCATTTATCAAAATCACTGGCTACAATATAATTAATAATAATTCAGTGTGGCCACATTTAGTAACCTACACTTATGGTTTGAGTGTAGACGTGCATCATTGGTATAGATAGAGTCAGCAGCAAAGGACCACAATGATGCTTTTGTTTAGACTAAGGATTAAAATCTTTGGTACATGACAAAACAAGGATTTTGAATACCTGTTGAATGTGTTGTATGCTACATGCTGTTCGGAATAATGATGAGAACCATATAAATTCTTTGCTTGAAACTTGTATTTTGTACTGTTTAATTCTTTGATGAAACAACAATAACCACAACAACAACAATAATTAGTCCTTCAACTGGAGTAGCTTAATAAAAATAAACTATCAGTACAGCAACAGGAAGTTAACACTTTGAACATGTTGTTAAAATTCATTTCATTCCAAGTATAACCACCTACAAAATTTACTTACATTAAAACTTGTATAATATTATCATGTGTTTTTCACTACAAATGGTTGATGATATTCTTTACATTCACTCCTGGCTCATAAAAGTCTTCTTTGTCGGTTACTTGTTAGAAAGACTGACAACGTTCATTTAGTGAATGCTGATATTGCATTCTCTGCATACACTGTCATAAACACAATAAATGTGTATCATGGGTACATGTTTAAAGCTTATTGTTATACTGTACTTTGGTTTCATTGAATTTTGTGATTATTTTGAAGTTTTTTTTCAAGTAACCTTGTTTAGATCCTAATTTTGCTGTCACCTTTGCCAAAATGCTGTAATATCCATTCACTGAACAGACTGCTAGGAATACTATACAGTACACCCCCAAAATTCGCGGAGGTTACGTTCCTAGAGCACCTGCGAATTGTGAAAAACCGTGAATTTTGGATGTGGTTACAAAAATGCCTATTTTTATAGTTTAAACCCTAAATATGCCCCCAAAACACTTTAATTTCAAGCTCAGCTTAATACATTACCTAAAAATAAAGAATGTACTGTAAAGGTAAACCCGTATACTGCACAGTACTGTACTGCTATGTCTCCCGCAGTGCTAGAATGTAAAATACTGATGTTACCGCTATATGTACTGTAATTCAAGCAAGCGTGTTTTCATTGCCAGAAGCCTTAGAAGGTGCAGGGTGTTTCGGCAGCATCTTGGGGCTTTAACCTTAAACTGCCACATACTTTGGGGTTAATGCATCCCTGGATGCCAAATACTTTTTTGCTGCACTTTAAGTAAATGTCACAATTCACAAAGAAGAAGTGAAATGTTAATGGAACACATTTTTTTTCATGCAAAGAGCATCACAATTACTGTAACACTGATCATTTTACATACTGCTAATGAACTGTAAAAACTATTTAAAAAACTACTGGAACAATATGGACAATGTGTAACTGATGCTATGGATGAAATTCAGTAAATCACCGAGCCAACTGCGCTTGAACTGGCTGCACGCAAGCACACAGAGGTAAGTGCTGACACTGGCAGGCTAGTCTAGTGCAGTGGCTCAATCCCAGAGACAGTGAGGCTGCAGTGCTGCAGGGTGTCACGCTTGGGTCACAGAATTGCACAGAAACACAGGAGATTGTAGAGACAGGAACTTTATTCAGACACTTCAAACACACATGTCTCTTTCAGAAGTAAAACAAGCTCAGTATGCAGTTAGTTCTCAATTAAAGAATAGACAAACATCATAGGGGAGCACAACGGGAACGGGACCCCCAACAAGAGCGGAGGATGTATGGGGGGGAGAGAGAAACAAAGCAATCAGCCAAAAAGAACAGGTGCTGTTCATGCTTTTAAGTATGCGTAGTGTCGCACAAAAAGCATATCACGCAACAGAGCATCCACAAGTAAGCCCAGCAAGTAAGGGAGCAATGTGAAAGTAGTCTATCAGTGTTTTTTTAAGAGGGGTTTTTTGAGGAGCGTCCATGTCTTCTAGGGGTGCATTCGGCCCCCCTGCTCACAAGGGGCTGGCAGTGGTCATGAGCTGGCTGCTCAACAAATGTACGGCACTGACTGATCAGCTCCTGTGTGCTCACAAATGGCACTGGGAAACAACTATAGCTCATTGTAGCGGTTTAAGGGTTAAGAGGAACAAAATGGAAAACACAAGAACACTCAGCTGGAGATGCATCACAGTCAATCAGCAGCAAGGAGAAATGAATAATGCTGCAGCGGTGTGGTGCCACTAAGATTCACACCATCAAGAAGACGGTGATTTATTTATTTTTATGGTGGAGATTCCAGGGACACTGCACCCAGCCTTGGCCCAACCTGCACGCACTCACAAACAGAGACAAAAACAAAGCAAACCGGTAATCAAACAGCAAATAAAGAATGTAATAAAAACAAATGAAATAAATGAAAACAATGATACCACCCCTTTCCCCTCACAGCGATTACACATTAAATACAACAAACCACCAACAAAACACACACAGTAAATCAAGAAAACGCTTATGAAAAACGGCAACGGATGAAATGTAATGATGAAAATAGTCCAGAGATCCGCATGTTGAATGGGAATGTAAAGATAGTCCTACCGGTAGTTCCTGAAATGGTGAAGATGGGTGGACAGGTTCAGGAGCACTTCTTTCTTTGCAGGATGGCCATGAATCCACTTTCAGTCCTCATGTACACAGGAAGACGGCAGCCAATCTAGACGCCGCCATGAATCCACTTACAGTCCTCATCTACACAGGCAGATGGCAGCCAATCCAGACGCCAACCACAAAACAATCCAGGACAAAACAAATAAGTACAGGTAACCCAAAAGAAGGAAGGCAGAGAGACAGGAACTTGAAACACAAATTACAAAAACTTTTTTTTTGCGGCCCCCTTTTTAAAAGCTGCAATGACATCCTTTGACCCCAACAGCCCCAGCACCCTCAGCAGAAGATCAATCAGAGCCATTGCAGGGACTGCTGGGAGTTGCAGTTTCAAATTCTATTGGCTACTTTAACCATCCCAAGCTGTGTTTCCTCTACAGTTGCTTCCTGTTCTCTCAATAGTACAGTATTGCCATGAAAAAAGCCATAAAAATTGTGGAGGATATTTGCGGTTTCCGCTAACAATTATTAGATAGGTTCTAAGGAAAAATCCGGAAATGACTGAGGCCGCGAACTCTGAACCGCGACTTTGCGGGGGTCTACTGTACTAGAAATGGGTAGGGCCTTCTTATGCTCCTAAAATAGTCTCTCTTCTTTGAGGAATGGATGCCACAAGGTGTTGGAAACATTCCTTTGAGATTCTGGTCCATGTTTACAAGATAGAGTGGAGATTTGTCAAGTGTACTTTCATCTTGTGAATCATCCCAAAGATATTCAATTGGATTCAGATTTGGTGACTGGGAAGGATACTGAAGAACACTAGGCTTGTTGTCATCTTCATGAAACCAATCTAAGATGACTTTAGCTTTGTGATAAGGTGCATTATCATGCTGGAATTAGCCATTAGAAGGTGGGTAGATTGTGGCCACGAAGAGATTGAGTTAATTATTTATATGTGACAGCAATTGTAATCTGATCCTTTCAAGAATGTTCAGTTTTTCTTTTGAAGTGTTTTGAATTATTTTATATTAATATTGAAAATGTGTTAATGTGATGGTCCAAAGGCCTTTCTACGTGTATTTTTTTTGTTAATAGGAATCGTATGGACAGAGCTTGAAAAATTCATAATTGGTGTTTTCTTTCTTAACATTTTCAGTTATGTTGCTTATGTTGTAGTGGCATACTGATACATGATTACATATGCTATTAATCCAATAAGGAACTAGCATTGAGCTGTAAATTAATGTTTGCCAGCGTTCATTGTGTATAACAGTGAGAGGAGAAATTATATAGACAGAACTTGAAAATTCATATTTCTTAACATGTCAGCCTATTAACAATAAATGTTAACAGACAAAGAAGCTCAGTGTTGCTGCCTTACTCCTTTGTGGCGGTTTGTACAATGAAGCACATTGTGTATGACAAAGAAGAAGGTTCGGATTTTAACTGGATTCAAATCTACAAAGCATGCAGTGAACACTGGTTACAAAAGCATAAGCATGTCTTACCCCTAGGGCTAAAAGAGAATGGAGTAGGGTTCATGCTTTTTTGTCTTTCTAAAGTTTTCTCATTAATGACTGTCTTTCTGTTTGCAGGTTGATGTTTTCGTTGTTGAACGTAATGTCTTTTGTCTCAAGATGTCTCCATTGCTGAGCTGTCCAAAGAACTGCTTATTATCTAATCAGCTATTCCACTGTAAAATAAAACATTAAGAGTAACCAAAAGATGAAGCTGGTCCTTTAGCAATTCATTGATTGCTGTTCAAAGAGTGCACTATAATTGTGAGTATTGATTCTCTGTTTTTTTGGGTGTTGCTTGTTTGCTTTGGACTGTCTTTTAGGCACATTCTTTTTTCTCTTTCCAGCATTTCTGTTTTTTCCTGTTTTTTAAATAAATATTTAATTCATAAATATTATTTTTTTCTATGTGCCTAGGGCTTGAACAATTAAGCTATAAAACTGAAACAGGTGTAGCATAGAAATGCAATGACTGACATTTAGGTTGCAAATTTCCAGATAAACAGACAAACAGTAAATAGGGAACTAGTTCCATAATGTGGATATAGCCAGCTTCACAGACAAAAGAGTGACAAGGATGCTGATACTTCCATGGAAGGCAATCTAGGAAGATATAAGATGAAAAGAAAGTATCTATTGCTTGGTAGAGGGCCAGCCAGTTGTGCAGCTAAAAAAATAAACACGACCATCTGGAGAAACATCCACTTAGACAGACAAAAGACTTATCACTGTCTTTGTAGACAAGTGACCAGAATGAAACAAAACAGCAAAGAAGGGGCTCTTGGCTAGACAATCACAAAATACTTCCTGCCTTTCTGAATTGTTAACTTAATGGAAAAAAAGTTATCCACTGCTCAGAATGTCACGGCTGATTTAACAGGCGTACAGATAACTTCAGAGAGAATGGACTGCTGACTCTCAGCAAGATATAGATGGCTTTGAGAGTGGAAGTATATTAAAACATATTGATTGTTTTACAAAATATTTACCATTGTACAAGGCATTACAGGCAGTCCCCGGGTTACGTACGAGATAGGGACTTTAGGTTTGTACTTAAGTTGAATTTTTATGTAAGTCGGAACAGGTACATTATTTTAATAAATGCTATTATTGACCGACTGTAACCAAGTGCTCTGCCAATGAATGATGGAGTTTCACCACTATCTGACCTTTTTATTATTTCTACTTTATTTTCAATGGTGATGGTTTTTCTCTTCTTTACTGTATCACCAGCACTTGCATCATATTTGTGTTTCAGAGACATTCTTGAAGGGTGAAGACAAAAGGTTAAAATGAGCTGTTCTGCACAGCACTGTACACGTTATCACAACAGGAAGGCACCCGTCAATACGTCTGATGTACTGACAAGAGACAACTTCCTGCTATGTGCATAACAGTACAAGCAGGCTTGCTATTGAGAATGAATGGGAGCGGCGAGGGGTGGTTCATCACCAGCCCTCCTCACAGTCACTTCCACTACAATATGCTGCCTGCAGTGTCCGCCCACCGAGAACGAACACGGTGCAGCCAAAGGCGGGTAGTGAATCGCCCAACCCCAATTCAACAGGCAGCCATCCGAGGCACACTACAGTGCTACCCCCGCCGCCCAGTATAGCCACAACCGGGTCACCGCTTGCAGCATTACCATCCGTGTGTGCTGAGCGGGCAGTGAAATGCCCCCCTCCACTCCATCCAGCCTGCGTCCAGTCAGGAGCAGTAGCTGCGGCGGCGTTGTGGGCGGGCAGCGAACCATCGTGTTGCACACGAGCAAAAGCTGTGACCCCGGTGACTATGGACCATGGGTCACCGCTTGCCGCTGGGAGCTGCCCGAGGGACACTACACTGTGCGAGCAGCGAAATCGCCCCCCTCCATCCACCGCTTGCAGCATCCCCAGGCCAAAGATGACGGAGCGGCAGTTACTGAGGCGCATGCATCGCGGCTGCGTCCTCGTTCATAAGTCGTAGGTCTGATGTCCGTAACCTGGGGACTACCTGTATATCTCATTCGGTAAATTCAGAACAGTGACTTCAAAGACTTCAAGTGTTACTTGTAACTGTGGAACTAGGGTGTTGTACCGTGTTAGCCATTATGAATGTAGAGAAAAGCCAAGCAAAATGACACCTTTTATTGGCTAACTAAAAAGATTACAATATGCAAGCTTTCGAGGCAACTCAGGCCCCTTCTTCAGGCAAGATGTAAGATTACATCTTGCCTGAAGAAGGGGCCTGAGTTGCCGCGAAAGCTTGCATATTGTAATCTTTTTAGTTAGCCAATAAAAGGTGTCATTTTGCTTGACTTGTAACTGTGGAAGAAGCTTTAATAAAATTAAACTATTACAAGGTTTCTGGGTGTTATGTGAATGACTGGGCATATATAGATTAACTCTTTTAGGGCTGATTTTTTTTTTGTTTTTGTTTCTTTTCTCCCAGGGCTGAATATTTTTCCAAAAACTCGCTGTTTTTTAAAAAGAACACAAAGGAATGGTTTAATACATCAAATCAACAAAAAAAAAAAAGATTTTTGAAAAATGTTACTGTCTTGATGCATGTCGTATGAGCCTGCATACTATGTGATTTCATATACCATATCACATACATGTTACAAAGCAAAGTCCTGCAATGTATGATAATGCCATAAAGCCCTTCGTCAAGTCTTTTGTTGTGGGTTTCCACTTTGAAAAACGTGAATGTGGTGCAACCGCACCCGGCCATTCAAAAGATTGCTCAGCATGCCTGTTTGCCTTGTCCGACAGTAGCGTAAAGGCAGCCTCAGGAAAGAACAGCCTGAAAATGTCCCGCAGCTAGAAATCTGCCGTGTCCAACAGCAAGCCGTGCCGTCTTGTGAAGTCCGGTAGCCAGGATGGCTCCCATGGATTGGTGTCTGGGTATTCCTCTCAGGTGAATGCGCTCAGCTGGGGCAGCATAGGCTGGGGACCGATCAGCTGATTCCAGTTCCTCACACTCCTTCTCGATCTCCTGATCACTCTCAACAAAATCAGATTCCCGAAAATTCAGAGTCCAACTCAGCGATAATTCGCAAAACGTTGTCTGCTGAGTATTTGGTGTTCTGCACTCGCTTCTCTCCCTCGAGAGATGTCGATGCCAATCTTGCCTTAGTTAAAGTTTCATAACTCACGCACATGTAGGGATTAGATGCAATGTCAATGAGTCTAACATTCCTCCAAGCAAAGAGGGGATACCTTTAACATAGCAGTGAGTTTTGTCACTGTTTACATGTTATTATCGCCCTCTACCCCCTGGATGTTGACTTTTGTCGACTGGCACCATCAACCCCTCCCATCAACAAAAGTCGACATCCGTCCTAAAAGAGTTAACTTAGCAAGGACTCTTCATAATGATGATAGACATCTTTGATAGTCAGACAACATTAACTCAATTTACGTAGTAAATTATTTGCTTCAGTTTTGTTTGCAAAATTTAAATACTTTAAAAACAAAAACACATTCAAATAAAGTTCAGGCAGGCATTGTGACGATGCAGATTCTGCTCCATTCTCCCATCCAGCTTCTGGGAGCTCTGAACCAGACTCCGTCAATAATGTCACCGATGAGCTGGACAATGAGGCACAACAATGAAGCAAGGGAATGGTGCAAAAAGTGCAAAGTGCTTTTATTAAAAACAACAAAAATCAAAGTGTCCAAATAAATAGTGCAGTGTTTCAAAGTTAATAAATAAATAATCTAATAAAAACAAGTGAACTGTGGAGGATAAAAAAAACACAATAAATAATTCCTTTAAAATCCGATGAGGTTAAAACAATGGCTGTAAGTAGTCCTTTAAAAACAGATCCCAGTGCCTTTCTACTGGTGACTCCCCCATCTCCCGTTCAGGCTATGCACCAGGGGAGCCACCCTACCTGTAGCTGACCTCTGCTTTCATCTGCTAATCTGTTCGCCTTTCCGACCCCTGGCTCCGTTGGGCATCATCAGACCATGACTTGGGCTCCCCAGCGACCAGGGTGCTCACGCTGGGGCTTTCACTTCCCAAGTCCCGACTCCCGCTGCCTTCTCAGCCTTATGCGGCAAGCCATCCTCCTTCGGTCACTCCCACTCCTCACTAATGCTCAGCGGGAGCGACCACTACCGACTGCCCCCAGGTGCCAGCCAAATACCCCACGAGGGCTCACTGTCCAGCTGCCAACCGTTCTATACAGTGGGCGAGCATGCGCTCAGTCACCACCGGTTTTCTCCTCCCTGCTTCTTGCCTTCTTCTCCTGTAACCTCCGTTCGTCTTTTTTCTCTCTCCCCCCTAGACGTCTTGTGCTTACATTATTTATCACAGGGACGTGGATCAGGTGTGGCAATTAGCAGCTCCTGGCATCAATTACGGATGCGGACGACTCCTCACCTGTGCACTTAAGCGAAATTCCCGCTCACGTCACAGATTCACTTGGGAACCTGCTCTGGCCACACATTTTTTTTGACTTGAGCTGTGGACCCGCTACACCACAGGCATTTATTTATAAATGCATTTCAACAGTATAAAGTCCGTTCTCCTTAAATTATGACAAAAAATAAGCACTTCACAAATCTAAGGGCAGAGTGTTCAGGGCACTTTGCAGCACATTTTACATTGTAGAGAGTGTGACTGTTGGACTGAGCCTACAGAGATCAAATGAAGTGACACATGTGAGGTGGCCAGAGATGACATCTGGTGGTTTCCTGTCATTATCAACATGGAACATATAGTCATATGAAAAAGTTTGTGAACCCCTCTCAGCTTGCATAATAATTTACTTTACTTTCAACAAAAAAGACAGTGGTTTGTCTTTCATTTCCTAGGAACATCTGAGTACTGGGGTGTTTTCCAAACAAAGATTTTCAGTGAAGCAGTATTTAGTTATATGAAATTAAATCAAATGTGAAAAACTGGCTGTGCAAAAATTTTGGTACCCTTGTAGTTTTGCTGATTTGAATGCATGTAACTACTCAGTACTGATTACTTGCAACACCAAATTGGTTGGTTTAGCTCATTAACCCTTGAACTTCATAGACAAGTGTGTCCAATCATGAGAAAGGTATTTAAGGTGGTCAATTGCAAGTTGTGCTTCCCTTTGACTCTCCTGTGAAAAGTAACAGCATGTGATCCTCAAAGCAACTCTCAAAAGATCTGAAAACAAAGATTGTTCAGTATCATGGTTTAGGGGAAGGCTACAAAAAGCTATTTCAGAGGATTAAACTGTCAGTTTCAACTGTAACGAATGTAATCAGGAAATGGAAGGCCACAGGCACAGTTGCTGTTAAACCCAGGTCTGGCAGGCCAAGAGAAATACAGGAGCGGCATATGCGCAGGATTGTGAGAATGGTTACAGACAACCCACAGATCACCTCCAAACACTTGCAAGAACATCTTGCTGCAGATGGTGTATCTGTACATTGTTCAACAATTCAGTGCAATTTGAACAAAGAACATCTGTATGGCAGGGTGATGAGAAAGAAGCCCTTTCTGCACTCACACCACAAACAGAGTCGCTTGTTGTATGCGATGCTCATTTAGACAAGCCAGATTCATTTTGGAACAAATTTCTTTGGACTGATGAGACAAAAATTGAGTTATTTGGTCAAAACAAAAAGCACTTTGCATGGCAGAAGAACACCGCATTCCAAGAAAAACACCTGCTACCTACTGTCAAATTTGGTGTAGGTTCCATCATGCTGTGGGGCTGTGTGGCTAGTTCAGGGACTGGGGCCCTTGTTAAAGTCGAGGGTCGGATGAATTCAACCCAATATCAACAAATTCTTCAGGATGATGTTCAAGAATCAGTCACAAAGTTTAAGTTACGCAGGGGTTGGATATTCCAACAAGACAATGACCCAAAACACAGTTCGAAATCTACAAAGGCATTCATGCAGAGGGAGAAGTACAATGTTCTGAAATGGCCGTCACAGTCCCCTGACTTTAATATCATCAAAAATCTATGGGATGATTTGAAGCAGGCTGTCCATGGTCGGCAGCCATCAAATTTAACGGAACTGGAGAGATTTTGTATGGAAGAATGGTCAAAAATACCTCCATCCAGAATTTAGACACTCATCCAAGGCTATAGGAGGTGTCTAGAGGCTGTTATATTTGCAAAAGGAGGCTCAACTAAGTATTGATGTAATATCTCTTTTGGGGTGCTCAAATTTATGCACTTGTCTAATTCTGTTATGATACATATTGCATATTTTCTGTTAATCCAATAAACTTAATGTGACTGATGAATTACTACTGTTTCCATAAGGCATGTCATATATTAAAAGGATATTGCTACTTTGAAAGCTCAGCCAATGATAAACAAAAATCCAAAGAATTAAGAGGGATTCCCAAACTTTTTTATATGACTGTAAATGATCATAGCCTAGTTCCGCCTACAGGTCTACTACCATAAAAGGACTTTCTACTGACCAAATGAACATATCTGTGCATTTGGCATCAATGACTCAACAATACAGCAAGTAAACTGCATTTTTTTATCTGGAACCTTAACTTTACGCTTCTTGTGCTTTCTTTAATAATAATCAAAAAACACACGCCTACCTTTCATTTATTTTTTAACTGCTCCCTGAGCTGAGGTATTGTAAACTGAGCTGTGGAACCAGTCAATCATTACCTCAGTTCCCAAATTTTCCAGGCCAAGCAATATGAGAGACTATAGGCTACTGGTATTCACTGCTTTTCCAATGAAATGATTTAAACAATTGGTAAATACATTTTTTTAATAACAAAGTTAAAATCCTTTCTTCCTTTCTACTCTGTAAGTAGATATGTTAAAGATGTCCTGCTAGTTATGTTACAAAATATTTACTGATTATGTCAGAGCACTTTCTTTGGATTTTTGTTCAGAGGTTAACATCATCCAGCCTCACATAGTGATTGAGAAATTAAACACTATTAATGTTTACCCATTTATTACATTATGAATTCAGGATTTTCTTTTTAATCGTTCACAGATAGTCAAAGTATATGCCCCCTTTTCAAATGTCATTGATTCAAATGAAGAGGCTCCTCAAGGCCAGGTTATTTCTCCTTTACTATTTACACAATATAGTAGTGATCTTATACAGAACAGTGACTATCATTCCATTATCAAGGATTCTGATTACACTAAGTGATAAGACGCATTTCTGGGGAGGATCAAAGCTATTTCTTTAGTTAGGAGGACTATTTGGTAAATTGATGCGATAAAAACTATATTACTCTTTCAGTGTGAAACGACTTAAATGATATTTGACATTAAGTGGGAGTAATCTTTATGTTCACACATAGTTTTCATTAGGGACATGGGAGAAATAGTAGCTCAATAAATTGGAATATTAAGACAAAAATATCCATTTAAAATATGATCAGTGCTTATTTCTCCTCTATAAACTCAGACTATTTGAAGTTGACTGGGATTTTGTGTTGTACTTTAATTGCAGTGTAATCCAGTCTGTCATCATTTGCAGTTTCATTGCCTGGTTTAGAGGTCTGAAAAATGAAAAAGCGGCTGCATGCCTCTATAAATGAAGCCAAAATTATTGGAGCTAATATAGATTTTTTGGTAACTGTGTGTCACCGAGTGTGAAGTGAAAGAAACTAGAAATCATCTCAGTTGATGACAGAAACCCATTGCATGCAAAAGTTACCTTCAGTAAATCAGGGAGGATAGTCGACTTACACAAACTGATGCAGAAACACCTTTCGTCTCAGTGCTATATGACTTTTTCATAAAGAATTACAGAGATAATAAAAACTCTAGAAATGTACAATATGTGTCATGCAACTGCTTTAGGTAAACACTTACTGTCAAACTAACTAAAGTAGTTCACAAAGTATTGTTTCTTTCAAAATTATGAATATAATTAAGTTTTTATGAAACATTTAACCTGTTTGCCTCTATCTGTCTGTCATGATTTGATTGTCCTTGTATGGTTTATTTCTTTATTCAATCAATTCATTGTTAGTTTTGTTTACTTCTGGTCACTGCATTGGGTCCTGCAGTAGCTGTTGCATGCTGGTAGTGCCGCAGATAGCAATCTCAGAAAGTGTGTATGTGATGTCAATTACATGGGGTTATAAAGACTTGACAGAACCATATTATTTGAGTATGACTGATTCTGATCTACCGTATGCATTTGTTTTCAATTGTTTCCTTTTTGTCTTCAGGATTTCTTACTCCTTTCGTTGTTGATTATAATTCTGAGTATGAATTGGGTTTTGGCAGTCTCTTTAGGATTCAAGTCTCAATCTTTGCATGTATAACGACTTCTCTCCCAGTCAATTCTTTAAGGTTGGTTGTATTCTGTTACTACAATAACAATTTTTCTTGTATAAACGTTGAACCGTGAATAATCTTTTATTTAAACAAAGAAACAGCTCCTTTAAATACTCTCAGGTTTAATCCATAGAAAAGAAATTTAACAAGGCAGAAGCATGTGACCAATTCCCTTTGAAAACTTGGTTAAAGTACAATCTTTTAGGAAAGAGGAAGAATCTTTTCTGTACAATGTAGGAAACAATACAAAAGCTTTATTCAGTGGAGATAAGTACACTAGTAGTTGGGCCAAACTGAATATCAGACACTGATATATCAGTTGATATCAGGTCTCAAATAATGTATTAGTAGAACCTCTCCTGATATTTTCATGTTGAAATTATTCAAAGCAAAGCATCATTTTACTAAGTTATTTACCTATTATAGACAGCCAAGGTTTGAAAACTCACTGCCTATGACCGACATAGGCCCTTAACAACATACTGTATTGTCAAGCGTGGGTCACAAAGTTGCACAGGAGAGTACAGGAAGATTTCCAAGGAGTAGAAACTTTATTGCTGTCCAGGCAGATAAAAACATAAGTCTCTTTCAGAAGCGATCCGGCCACACAAGGAACAGCTGGTAAACTTGACACCTCTTCCCCAACTCCTGGTGAAAAGAACACAAAGTCTTTCTCTTCAAGGGGGTACAGCAGCTCGAAAGCACTGACTGGAGCAGAGGGAGTCTAGGGGAAGAGAGACAAGAGAGTGAGACCTCAGGATGGGCGCGGCTCGGTCTATTAAATGTTCAAAGCCCTCACGTGGCAAGCCAGTAAGCCTGCAGCTAATCCTGCAAAGAGGAGATGTAAAAGTGTATTTGTTTCCCATTGACATACTGTTTAAGAGGGAGTTTCTGAAGAGCAGCTGTGTCCCCCTGTGGCAGCGGTCATAATATGTGCTGAACAATTACAAAGGCTTCAGAATGTTAAACTTTGCCTGTATTCATTTTCCTCAAGACTCAAGACACAAATGATGTGCGGGTTGAAATCCCCAGTCTATCAGCTTTTGGAAGTGTATAGGTTTAGTTTTCAAAGGCATATATACTTTCCTCTGCAAGTTGCAGCAATTGCTTGATAGGACAATTTCTTTATCAATAAGTGCATGTCAACCTGGGCTTGTCATAGATTCGAACAGGATACTTTCATTTCCAGCTGACTGCTAGTTCTTTATCCAATAGGATAACTAAAATCCTCAGCCTACCAGCTTTTGAAAGAGCCATCATTTAAGAAACAAAGTAGGATTTCTTTATATACATCAAATAAAATCTTTGCGCGTCTGTAGAGAGATGTGATTTTATTGCTGAATTTCATATTTTTTTAACTTTTACAAGCTTTATAGACAATGTTTTAATGTTATTTCTTTAGGTTTAAATTGTAAGTTCTTTTCTTACAGTTAAACTTTTGAACTCTGTAAAAACAGCTTGTCTAACTACAAACAAAGGAAGTACTTGCAGTGGAGGCAGGCAGAAGGCTAAACTAGCAACAATGAAACTCACCAGTGTAAAAAATTAAACGGTAAACTGTGTGATAGAAGGCCACCAGGAGGCTTGGAGAAGCAGGGAACCAGGATAGGGGCAATTCCTTCCTCAGAATGCAAGAGGGTAGCCATCCTGGATTGTGTGGGAGTAAGGGAACTGAAAGGCTTAACCCTGTGGGGATCCATGGCCACCGCCAGGGGGCGCCTAAAGGACTAAGGGGCCTTGGGCCACAGCACTTCCACCAGAACAGGAAGTGCTGCAGGGAGATCATCAGGGAGCACCTAGAGCACATTCGGGTGCATTATAAAAGGGGCCGCCTCACTCCATTCAGAGAGCCGGAGTCGGGTGGAAGAAGACGAAGCTGTGAGGAGTGGAGTAGAGGTGGCAGAAGAAGGAAAGAAAAGGACTGTGAGTCTTTGGGTACTGTGTTTGTGCTGTGTTGTGTGTAGGAAAAGAGAAATAAATTGTATGTGTTGTGTGATGCTAGAGGTTGCACAGGAACCCAATAACAATAACAAACCTTTTCATGATTCACAGTAAGGAGTGTGTTTTTTTGTTTTTTATTTTTGCAGGATTGTGTTATCTTCTGTAAACATATAGAAGAGCTGCTGTGACTTGCCAAAAAGCTCTAATTTAGTTTAATCTGTCCAAGACATATTTTAACAGAAGGACTGTTGCTTGTCAAGAGGTATTTCAGCAAACACCAGTTGGGTTGTTTTGTGCCTGCCTTTCAGAAGTTTGGGTCTCCTTTGGTCACCTACCATGAAGCCTACTTTCATTCAGACAGAAGCAGATGGTTCGATCTGAAATTATTGTCTCTGGAAGTCAGTAGTAATCTGTCTTGATGTTTTCCTTGTTTTTTTTCTCCATAATTCAAACACTCCTTATGTTCAATCTGGGATCAGCTTTCAACTTGCAGCCATGTTCGGTGAGGTTGGCTATGGACCTTAAACCTCTTGAAAGTATTAACTACTGTTGTCACAGGAACATGAAGTTCTTTGGAGATGGTCTTGTAGCCTGTGCCTACAGGGGTCTTCCTTTTCTCTTCAAAAATTTCTCTGCTTTTTCCTTTTCTTGTACATGTTTAGAGTGATGCACACAATGACACAACACAGATGAATAAGTATTTTGCTCCATTCATATAGGTTGAGAGACTGATCAAAAGGTTAAAGACATCTGTGAAAACCGTCTCCCATACAGTTAAATGTTGTGGGAGACATTGATAAACCTTCAGGACTTCAGTGGTCAGTCTCATAGAGGTGTTTCTTTCGTAGGATCAACTGCCAATCACTTCATATTATTTCTTGTCAGACAGCTATACCCTGACATCAAAGTAAACGTTTAGAAGTAACATTTTGGCTTTGCAGCAGACAAAGCTATGAAATACGGGTGTGAAGACAGCATAGCAGGGATAGTAAAAAAAGCTGCTTTTTGTAAAATCAGCAAACACACATTGGCAAACAAAGCATACAAGTGAACTATGGAGTTCAGTGGATTATGATATGCAGGTCATCACAATCTTTCAACACCAAGCCTTGCTCCTCTGTCTATGATAAGCGTAAACATTGTGTTACACTTTCTCTCTGTCACTTAGAGGCGGCTACATGCTTTTGGTTGGGGAGCAGTGTTTTGTTTTACCCCAATTTCTTGCATTATTTTTGTGATTTTTCAAAAACTACATTTTTTGTGTCTCATTTGAATTATGCTCTGATGGGTCAGGAAGACTTAATGAAAAATAAATGGATAAATAGAAAACAGTATTTGTTAAAATAAACATGTTTCTAGACAGTAGGTTTTTTTTTATGTGGAAAATGTGACTCTGCTTTTAGACTCTGATGTAAATACAAAGTTTAATTTGTAAAAAATTTAAATCATGTTTAAATGATTTTCATAATTTAGAGGAATGCAATATGTTATTAAAAAGGTATGTGGTTAAGTTGTCCATGCAATTTTGTTAAATTTCTGGGCATGAGCAATATTCAGTGTATCATCTTCATGAATGAAAGAATTTATTCATTGTGCCTGAATAGTTTAAGTAAGTCTGTCGCTAAAATACATATTCAATCATGTACTGGAATGCATACATATTTCAGATTAAATATGAACAGATAATTAATTATATTGCATAATAGTAAGTAGTGCTCACAGGGTAATGCGAAAATTTTTGTTCATGCCAGCCAGTCCTTGGAGGAAACATATCAGCTGACTATACTTCCTTTTTACTAAATGGATATGCAGTTTATGGATATGTAGCATAATGAGCAAGACGATTTCCAGCTAACTAGGCAGAACATTTTTTGAACATGGTCACAGAGCAAAGAATTACTCATAGATGGGAAAGTCCAGTCTGGAAGTTCTTTCAGTATGACACTGACAGGAATAACATCAATGATGTGGTTGTCTGGCTTGTGGAAATCAAATAAGATTAAATAATCTGACAAATTTAAAAACACTCTTAAAATGTTTTTATAAGGAAGTCTATAAAGAGGATGAGGACCGTAACATTCTGAAGAAAAACAACCCTACCAAAGAGAGTAAATGAGAGTTTAATTTGGTTAACAAACTTTAACAGAAAACTGGTCTTTGGTCACCTCAGTTAATTGACAACAGAAAGAGGAAAGTGCACTTGTACAGCTATTTATTAAAACAGGAATGTCTAGCAGATTGTGTGAATTGCCTGCCTTTACAAGGTTCATTGAAGTACTGAATTGAAAAGTTTAAAATGGTTAGAGCTGCCATAGTAAAAACAGATGTGCATAGCTAATAACTATCTTTAGACGTCTAGAGCAAAAAGAGCCTCACCAAGTCTTTTATAGGCATATGAGAATGTTTCTATAATTCCTTTATTACACATTGTAGGCACAGTGTGCATTTCTTCATTGATGGACATTTTTATGCTAAAATGAAAACTAGAATAGTCAGCATTAACACGTTAACATTATGTAATAATTTAAAAGTTTTTGAGTGTTAAAATAACATAACACAAGTTAGTTGTGAGATTCCAGAACCTTGTCAAACACGTGCAAGTATGTAATACTCAGAATGATGGACGAAAGTGAAAAGTAGCAATTACCACTCTCCGACTGGCTGTATTACATAATGATGGACACCTTCTATCCACTCTTTTTTTCCTGTATTTATCGATGACTAACATGGTAAAACATGCTAACAATGATGGAGAGGTTTACAAAATGAAAAGCTGTGACTCGGTTGGCTGCTGTACAACTATTTTTTTAGCCACCCACACTTTAATCAGAGCATTACCCTTCTCAACTCATGTGGGATTAATCGTAATGTAACAATGGCAAAGACACCTGTGACAAGTGTTGGCAGAAACTTTCATTTCAGAACAAAAATTTTAGGCTGTTCTCTATGTAAAAATTAAGTACTATGCATACACTGCGATGAAGAGTTTGCCTACCACCAAAAATCTCTTTTGAGTTTAAAGTATCATTTAAAATCAAAGTACACTTTTGTTTGCGCCACAACCAATGATGTGTGGCAACATGTCATGGATCAATGCAGCTGAAACATGAGCAGACCAACATCAGCTAGGCTAACTATTGCTATCGCAAAGTGGATTGCAATGGACTGCTGTCCTAACAAAGTAATTGAAGGCCAGGACCTATGTAATTTTAAGGATTGACACTCAAGACTCATCCTACCAGCTAGCCCCAACAACTAAAAATCATGTGCAAGATTCAAAAACTTTACATGGATGAAAATAGAGACATAGAGTTGGACAACTAGCAGAAGCAAGATATATTGTGTTGACCAGACATTAGTGAACAGTCATAAATACTTGGGCAAAATAGTACATTTCATCAATGAAAATTGGCGTATGCATTCATTTGTTCTGAAAACAAAGGAGTGGCATTTTGCAAATGCTTTTTCAGAGCAATTCATAGCAGTAATGAGGGAATGGGGGATTGAAAACAAAATCACTACAGTTGGGACAGAAAGCACACTGCTGTCAGGCAAATACCATATCAGCATATGCCTTTTAAAGCAACCATTATGAAGAGAGTAATCATCATGACTTTTCATGATGGCAGGTTTCATGGTGTTTTAGTCAGATACCATAAATTAGTCTAGCATTTCAAGCATAGCAGTTCTAATGCAGTAAATTTTAAAGAACAACAAACCATTCATGTTTTGAACAACGAGTCACTTGTGCAAGATGTCTCGACAAGGCGGCATTCCACCCTGGAGATGGTCAGTCATATAAATCATAACAAAAGTCCCCTGATGGTGACTTTGGTTTGCCAGTAGCATCAACTGGCCATACTAACATCTGCAGAGATTGGTCTCGTCCGTTACGGGAGATGGACGTCTGAAGCGGAGCTCTGTTGCAGTGGCTTTATTTTTTCTCTTATTTCTTATTATCCCGAGGTATCCTGCATTTACCCAACCCAAGGAGTTTCTACTACAGTATATAAACATGAGTAACAAGAAAGGGGGTCAGAAAGAAATGGAAAAGAAACTTAAAGCTACACCCAAGTCTAGATAGGTATCAAGCCCAAGTACAAGGTACGGCCTTTCAGAGACTGACCTGGAACAGGCAGGCGAAAGCACAGACTTTCCAGGACACCACTCCACTGCATTATGTCCAGTCAAGAGTGAAAATGGGAGCGAAGGTGCAAGTGATGCAGGTCACGATAGCGCGCCGATTACAGAAGATCACTTGAAACTAGAAATGGCCTTGCAGTCCAGAGGCATTGGCTGTAACTGGGGTTGCCACCTCACCCGCAGACCATGAAAGCCGAAACGATTTGTCCGAACTGAAGGAAATGATCGCAACATTGGCCACGGCCACAGCCATAAGTGAGCTCAAGAAAGACATTCAGAAAAATATGAAGAAAGAAATAAATGGCTTGCTCAAGACAAATGAGAAGCTGCGGCTGGAGATGCAAGAGCTGCGGCAGGATAATAAAGACTTGGAAAAACGTATATATAATCGTTTTGATGTGACCTTTAAAAGTATGCTGGGAAAAATTTAGGAACACATTCAGGAAAATGCATCTAAACTGGGAGAACTTGCCGATCACCTGGAAGACGTTAAGCAGGCATTCACAACTCGAACTGAAACAGCGGAACATTTTGCATCTACTGCCGATGGAAAAGCTACAGCTGAGAATTCCGAATGCAAAAAACTTAGAAACAGACTTGCGGCTCTGGAAGATGGATGCAGAAGGAATAATATTAGAATCGAAGGTCTATCTGAGAATTGTGAAAGTTCAAACCCAGTGAAACTCGTAGCTGAACTATTCTCAAAAATAACTGGAGAGGACTTTAAATCAGATACCGAGACAGCGGCAGCTTATCGCATACATGGATCAAATACCTCTAAACCTAGTACTCTAATTGTTTGCTTCGAGAGATTACAATTTAAGCTTAATGTAATGGCACTTCTCAGACAGAAACAAGAGATTATATTTGAAAATAACCACATTCGTATTTTCCCTGATTACTCACCCTCAACAGCTGCTAAACATGCAGCTTTTTACAACATTAAACAGCGGTTACGGAAAGCCACAGATACAGCCTCTTGTATCCTGCCAAACTGAAAGTGGATATTCAAGACAAAAATTACATCTCCACCAAGGAGGAAGCAGACAAGGAGTTAAGAAAGCTGATCCCGACACTTTTTTGAAATCCGATAGTGAGTTGCATCCTGTCATGGCATGGCAAGAAGATATTATCTGCTGTCTGATCCGCTTGCAACAATACGGGTACCATAATTATACATCCTTTTCTCTTCTCGAATACTTTTTGTTTATGTTTTAATTACAATTATAGCCATATGTGTGGAAGAAATTAAAGTAATTTTTTTTTTTTTTTAATATTCTAAAGGAGACTGTTTAACATCATACCCTTGGTTTATTGTTATTGTTATTGTTGCATTAGGGTTTACTATGCTTATCTAGGGCCACTTTTTAACACCATTCCCTGGGTTTAGTATCTTAATATTCCAAGACTGTTGATGATTATATTTTATGCTTATAGTATTTAGCCTTTATTGGCAATAGATATCTCTACTTTTTAATCCTCAAACGCCGCTGCTGGGGGGCTTGTTTTGTTTTGGACATGCTCTGTCTCTAGGTATGTCAGAGGACTGGGACTTTGTGAAGTGGGGTCCAGCCTCATGTGGGGAGGCAAAATGGGAGGGTGGGGGGATAAGGGGGGGGGGGAGAAAGAGAGCAAGCTATATCTAATCTATCCTTTTAATCCTTATAATTATAACTACCAACGTAACAATAGGCTGCATGGCAATAACTTGTGGGAAAATTAGAAATTAAGGTTAAAGCGGTCTCACTTCCAGTTAAGACTACAAAATGACATCAAAAATTCAGAATCAATGTCTCCATGATGGGACAGTTAACTTTGTGAGCTGGAATGTTTAAGGCCTGAATCGCGAATTAAACAGAAAGAAAGTATTCTCTCACCTATCAGTTCTAAAAGCTAAAATAGTATTTTTACAGGAGACCCACTTATTAACACTAGAATTACCAGAGTCTACGAAAAAACTCGTAGATCCGGCCCACCTTAAAACCGTTCTCACCTCTCTTTTGTCTTCTAAATGTGCCGATTAAGAGGAGCAGCGAGCAGCCGGCTATTCCATCCCCCACCGTCGCAGAACGTTCACTAAGTTTTCCCAGCTCATGCCTTGTTTGATTACCTGGGAGTGACTGAACTGCTGGAGTTTTAGAATAGAAATAATAGATCGCTATTTGGAATACATGCATTTCATGCGTGTTCCATTTCTACAGTAATCTGTGTAAACACATTGCTAAAACAGAAACTTTTTCATATTTTAGTAATAAATGTTACAAAATGTAGGCATAAACTATAGAATGTGTAAAGCCAGAGTTCCTAAGATCAAATAAACACTTCCACAAAAGCTTCACACACCATATAACAGCTTCCATGGCGTAGCGTGCTAAGATTTCCTCTCAGATTGAGTAGCTTTTCTCTGCCTCACAAACATGAGTTCAATTCCCCGCTGGGGATACAGTGTTACTTCTTTTTTTTCTTTTTAACCTCAAACAGACATAAAATTTGTAAATTGGTATGCACTGTCAGTTAATGAGATCGTTATATTTTCATGTGGGATGCTCCTTTTAAAATATTTTTTTAACAATTGAGACTGCAATTAACATGAACAACTGTCCTTATAACTTATTTTTTTCAAGATCCATAACACACAGACAGACAGAGCACTGCGTAATACAGAGACAGACAGGCAGAGATATACAAACAAACAGGGAAGGCACATGTACTGAAAGAAAAAAAAATCAACATGCGCGTTGTTTCTGCAGCACTGTTACTTAGAGAGTCAGATCGGGGGAGGGGTGATGTTAGAGCAGGTGAGCTTATTCAGTGCTGCAGAAACAACGCACATGTTGATTTTTTTTTTCTTTCAGTACATGTGCCTTCCCTGTTTATTTGTGTATCTCTGCCTGTCTGTCTCTGTATTACGCAGTGCTCTCTCTGTCTGTGTGTTATGGATCTTGAAAAAATAAGTTATAAGGACGGTTTGCTGACTTGGAGCACCACTGCCTTTGCCACAGAGACGCGAGTTCGATTCCCAGCTTTCAAGAAAGTGTTTTTTTTCCTCAAACGGACATTGAATTTATAAATTGGTATGCACTGTAAATCGTTAACTTTAAAATGTCAATCGCGGTTATTTCTGTTGATTAATTCATGCTTTTTTACTTAGAGTCAGAACATGAGCTTGTTCAGCTTATTCAGCTTCTGATCTGACTCAAACAGCGCCAGTATAACTTCACACCCAACCTGACGCTGTTCGTTTTCAAATAATATTGCATTACTTCGACGATGTTTTCTGATTGGTACTATTCGCGTCATAAAATGATTTCTTCAAAACGGCACATATATTTGTCTCTTTCTTTTTTTTAAATGTGCGTTGTAGCACTCAGCAACTGGCCACCTGCATGTTCTTGCATACACTAAATCAGACAGCGCTATATACAATCATCAGATTCAAATGTTAACAGTTATATAACACAGAATGGAAATCAGCAGTTCTTAGCATTCCACCTACTGTAACTTGCTTTCTGTTTTCTTCGGTTATAGTCTTGAATAAAAGTGCACTTGTTTTGTTATACTTTTACATCAACATATGTTCCTGTGTTTGAGCTACATGGGCATGCTCAAAAAATACACGTATAATGCCACGAAAAGTGCATGCAGACACTTCAGTTCGCAAGCATTGGTACGACAATGCAGTCACAAGTACACTGCAGAGCTTTAGCGCGTCTTTATTTGAAAACAGCATCAGATGGGGAGTGTCTGATGATTGCATATAGCGCTGAAGTTACAGCTCTTTACTATGCTTTCCTCTGCATGTCCTGGAGTACAAAAGAAACAGCATACAGCAACACGTGGGGACTGGCAATACTGGGGGAAAAAAACACGCGGTCGTATGTATCGTGATACACTGCAGAACTATTGCGCGTCTTTATGTAAAAACAGCAGTGTCAGGTGGGGGGGCGGTAGGGATGGATCCTGAACGCGACTGAGACAATGAAAAGTGAATTTAAAAAAAATAAAGCTAACCTTTACAAATATCATAAATTACACCGGCTGTTACAGACTGAAATCAAATGTATCATTTTATTCTAAAATAGTGAAAATAAGAACACTTCTCAAATGGGAGTTGTGCAGGATCGAACTCATGATCTTCTGATTCCCAGTCAGCGACTGATACAGTTACGCCACGGAAGCAGCGATAGTTAAGTCATGTCAATGTCTCACACTAAGATGGGTTTTTTTGGCGGTGGCTTTTTTTTGTACCTTTTGTGAAAGTGTTTCTTTGATATTTGGACTTCAGGCTTCATACATTATATAGTTTATGCCTACATTTTGTCATTTGCTACTAGAATATTGCAAACCGTTTCTGTTTTAACAATGTTTTTACACAGATTACTGTAGAAATGCAACACATATGAAATGCGTGTGTTCCAAATAACAATCTTATTATTTCTACTCTAAAACTCCACTTCACTCCCATATAA
This sequence comes from Erpetoichthys calabaricus, assembly GCF_900747795.2. Classification (NCBI taxonomy): domain Eukaryota; kingdom Metazoa; phylum Chordata; class Cladistia; order Polypteriformes; family Polypteridae; genus Erpetoichthys; species Erpetoichthys calabaricus. Next base: position 102,956,197 of record NC_041400.2, on the reverse strand, counting down.
TCAATCAAGGCATTAGCTGAGAAAAGCTTGTTTACGTTCTAAGTCGTTGGGGGGATGGAATAGCCGGCTGCTGGCAGGTTGTCTTTATCAGTACATTTAGATGACAAAAGACGCTGGCGGAGAGGTGAGAAAGGTTTTAAGAAGCGATTTAAGGTGGGCCGGATCTACGAGTTTCTTCGTAGGCTCTGGTAATTCTAGTGTTAAGCAAGGATCATTTCCGGCTGCAAAAAGACTGGACTGGCCAAATGTTCCATTCCAGCTTTACAAAGAAAACTAGAGGTGTGGGAATTCTCATACATAGAACAGTCTCATTTGTGGTATCAGATATAGTATCTGATCCTGAAGGGAGGTATGTGATTGTCATGAGCAATTTATTTAACTGTAAAGTTATTTTGACAAATGTTTATGCACCCAATGTCGATGATAGGGAATTCATGCAAAATGTATTTGCATCCATTCCCAAAGTGAACACTCATAAAATTATAATGGGTGGGGACTTTAATTGTGTTTCAAATGCACTCTTAGATAGGTCTCCTGTCACAGGGGGGATGACATCTAACACTGCAAAGATAATTACATAGTTTTTAACTGACCACAACTTATCAGAGCCCTGGAGGTTTCTAAACCCAAACTCAAGAACATATTCCTTCTACTCACCAGTACATCATTGCTACTCAAGAATTGATTATTTCTTTGTAGAAAATAATTTCTTGCCTACTATTAAATCTTGCGAGTACGATGCTATTGTTATTTCTGACCATGCCCTTCTGATCTTGGAGCTAAAATCATTATGCCCCAAATACTCATCTCACAGATGGTGTCTTAACCCACTTCTATTAGCAGACGAGAACTGTACAGAATTTATATCAAAACAAATCAGTTTCTTCCTAGAGACAAATACTGGCAGGAATACTCTGGAAAACTCTAAACGCCTTCTTAAGAGGCCAGATTATCTCATATCTTATCTAACCAGCGAAATTACTAGAATAGATCAAGAACATGCCAGGTGTCAAAGTGAGGCTCTTCATAGGAAAAGGCAGGTTCTGCATTCAGAGCTCAACCTGTTAACAACCAAAGATGCTGAAATGTTTTGCCAAGCATTAATCACCGTCTTTCCTAAACAAAATAAGGACTTATTACAGTGTAGCATCATACAGACCAAATTTCACTTCTGAATAATGATGTTAAGATACTCTCCAAAGTCCTAGCTCGAAGGATGGAGAAAGTGTTGCCTTCGGTAATATCACAAGATCAAACTGGATTTATTAAAGGCTGACACTTAGCTTCCAATCTTTGACGCCTGTTTAATGTAATATATTCACCTGCAAAGTCAAACACCCCTGAGATATTATTATTGTTGGATGCAGAAAAAGCATGTGATATGATTGAATGGAACTACCTTTTCACTACATTAGAGATATTTGTGTTTGGCCTGAACATTTGTGCATGGATTAAACTACTGTATACCAATCCAGAAGTTTCAGTCTGTATTAACAACATTTGTTCAGACTAGTTTAAACTAGAACGTGGTACCAGACAAGGATGCCCCTTGTCACCACTGCTATTTGCAATCGCTATTGAACCACTGGCAATTCACTTTCAAAATGCTTATCAGGTAAAGGGGATTATCAGAGAAGGACTTGAACAGGGAATTTCTCTATATGCAGATGATACGGTACTGTATATATCAGACCCACAAAATACTGTGCTTGCAGTCTTAACAGCACCTACAGAATTTCAAAAGATATCTGGTCTCAGAATTAATTTGAATAAAAGTGTGCTCTTTCCAGTGAATTCTCAAGCACATAATATTAGATTGGACACCTTCCCTTTTATTATTGCAGATCACTTTAAATACCTAGGGGTAAACATCACAAGTAAACATAAAGCTCTTTATCAACAAAATTTCACCATCTGTTTGGAAAAAATTAAGACTTGCATAGATGATCAACCCTTCATCTCACTCTAGCTGGAATAATTAACATTGTTAAGATGAATATCCTTCCTAAGCTTCTCTTTTTATTTCAAAACATTCCAATATACATCAATAAATCATTTTTAAGCAATTAGATTCAACCATAACCTCATTTATTTGGAACTTAAAACATCCATGTATCCAAAGAGCGACCCTACAAAGACCTAAAGCAGAAGGTGGCATGGCTCTACCTAACTTTCAGTTTTATTACTGGGCAGCAAACATACAAGCTATAAAAACCTGGACATGAACAGATGAGCATACACAGGCTTGGTCCACAATAGAAATAAAATCCTGCAGTACTTCTTTATATTCCCTGCTTTGTGCCGCAATAAATGCAAGTTATCGCCAATATACTAATAACCCAATTGTGCTTCACTCACTCAGAACATGGAACCAATGTAGAAAGCATTTTAAGATGGAGAATCTTTTATCTGTGGCACCCCTGCATGAGAACCACCTTTTACAACACTTGCAAACATATGCAGTTTTTAATATCTGGAAAACATTTGGGATTAAATTGTTTAGAGAACTTTATATAGACAACATCTTTGCATCCTATGAACAATTACATTCCAAATTTAACTTTCCAGCAACGCATTTCTTTCACTATCTTCCAATTAGAAACTTTGTTAAACAGAACCTGCCCAATCTTCCTCATCTTGCGCCTTTCCCTATGCTGGAAAAAATATTGCTCAGTTTTGAGGACTCAAACAGCATTTCCACAATATATAAAATTATTTTACAGTCCCTCCCTTTCAAAGATCCAAGAGGATAATGGGAAAAGGATCTCTCACTCAACATATCAGAAAAGAAGTGGAAGGTAGCAATGCAGAAAATTCACTCGAGCTCTGTATGCGCAAAGCATTCAATTATTTAACTCAAAATTATATATCGAACACATCTGTCTTGCTTAAAACTGTCCAAAATGTTTCCAGGGCAAGATCCAACCTGCAAACGCTGCAATCACGTTCCAGCCACACTGGGTCACATGTTTTGGGCCTGCACCAAATTAACATCATTCTGGACACAAATTTTTAAGTGCCTTTCAGACAGCCTTGGTGTCACAATCCCTCCTAACCCATTAACAGGTGTGTTTAGTGTTCTTTCAGATGGGCTTAAAGTGGAGAAGGACAAACAAACTGTGATTGCCTTTACTACACTATTGGTACGCAGTCTTATTTTGCTAAACTGGAAGAATCCTAACTCTCGTCTTTTAAGTCAGTGGGTAACTGATATTTTATACTATTTGAAATTGGAAAAAATAAAATTCTCTGTTAGAGGATCTGTGCAGAACTTTTTCAAAACCTGGCAGGATCTAATCAATAATATTTTAGAATAAGCTCTTAAAGCACTGAAAAAGTAGATTCTCTTCCCATTTCTTTTTCTTCTCCATTTATCTTTATCCACCTATTAAACTCATCAATTTATTTATTTTTCCTAGCTTTAAGTTTTACTCTGTTGGCCATGCTCTCTTTCTCAGGGGTGGGGTTTTATTTGTTTTCAATCCTATTTTTGTAAAAATTTACTATTTGTATGGAATGATGACAATAAAATCAATACAATTAAAAAAAAAACATCTGCAGAGTTCGATAAACTAGCCTGGCTGGAGAAACTACTGGAACCGTGCAGGTGAGTTATGACCTTGAAAACATCTGGGGCCTCATGTATAAACGGTGCGTACGCACAGAAATGTTGCGTACGAACGTTTCCACGCTCAAATTGTGATGTATAAAACCTAAACTTGGTGTAAAGCCACGCACATTTCCACGGTACCTCATACCTTGGCGTATGCAATTTCTCCGCTCGGTTTTGCAGACTGGCGGCACCCAGCGTCAAAGCAGTGCTACTGTTCCTGTGTGGTCACCCTTTCTTTCTTAGCTCCACATTCCTGATGCGGCTTTATAAATACACTGAAACTAACTGCATATTGTTTATTAGTGTAATGCATCTGATTGTAATTAACCTGCAGCAATATAATGGTCCAGGGAATAGCCATAGTATTCCAAATACCATAACTGTTTTAGTGTTGTAACTCTCACTGCATCTTCTTCTTCTTTCAGCTTCTCCCATTAAGGGTTGTCACAGCAGATCATCTTTTTCCATATTACTCTCACTGCACCACTCAGAGTATTTATATCACTGTATCTGAGTGGGGAATCACAGCGGCAGCTGATCGGAAAGAGAATTATCGGTATACAGCACGAAGCAGACGCTGACTCAGCAACGGCAAAACGCTTTAGAGACATCCCAGTAAGGACTTCGTGGTTTAGAAAAAGTTTCATCCCAAGAACTCTAAACGCACTCAATCACTCCATCAAGTGCTCCTTGTAGAACTGTTTGCTTATAAGTACAATTACCTCACTGTAAACTTGCACTACAGTTATAATATTGCACAACTTGTGGCACTTTATAAAGTGCGTATTTACATATGATGACGGTATTCATTTTTAAGATGAAATGCAGCAAAATATGTTGATTATAATATACAGATAAAACTTTAACTTCATTTAAATAATCTGTATTGTTAATAATTAAACATGTGAGGACACGGTGCCGCAGCGCTAGCTAGTTCAGGGATTGTTCCTGCATTGCGTTGTATTCTTGCACTGACACGACACTGGAAAGATAGACGGATAAAATAATTAAACATGTACTACGAAGATATTTCAATGTTCCTTAAAAGTTTTGAAGTATCGGCGTTCTAAGCTTACAAATGGCTTCACGTCTATTACATAGCTGATTGTGTGGCGATTGGGTATTTGGAGAAAGAAAAGTAAGGACAGGAATTGGAGGTTAGTACGTTTGAAAGAGACAATACTGCTGTGATAAATTATGTCATTGAAGGTCGCGCATGGTGCAGCAAGCCTCTTGCGTGAGATATGAACAAGCACTGCGCCACCATGTTCCCATGTTTAATAACATGCTTTCATTCCTATCATCATGAAAAAGATATCACGTATACATCTCAGTATTTTAATTATTCAGAGAGCTGTAATATCACGAATGTAATGGATTATGTGTCGTGTTGAAGAAAGAGAAAGCCCGTTTAAGAAGCAGGTAGTGATTCACACACAGAGCACAAAGAAGATCAAATACAGAACAAAGCATTTAACGTCCTACTTTAGTTACAATGGGATTTGTGAAACTAGTAAATTAAACGATTTTAAGATGAAGTTTATGATGTTCTACTTTAATGGCAAAATAAACTACATGATTAAAGTGGAAATTTTGAGATTAAAGTTGACATTTCGTGCTTTTTTCCCCATTGTGTGCCTATTTTTTTGTCTGTACCCTAATAAGCTTTCATATGACACTCAGACGGTGGGGTACGACTTGCCTTTTCACGGCGACTTTGATATGTGATTTCTTTTTTATATCGGGCACTGTGCGACTTTGTGAACTTGAGCTTTCGAGTTTCTCCGACACTCTGTCACTCGATCAACTCCCTTTTGTTGATTATACCACTGTTTAAACCAACAAATAGTATGTTTTTTCCTTTGCCTCCACTTGGTATTCGCTGAAATTCTTATATTTTCCCCCGTGCTTTTCCCATTGTCTTTTCTCAGAAGGCTATTTATATCGATTTGCATATTCAAAGAGGCGTAATTCTGGGAGGAGTTGGGGCGGGACAGAAGGCGCGTGCACGTACGTTACTTTTCATGCTGATCGGGATTTATGTAGTGGAAGAACGTGAAAGTTTGCGTACGTACAGATTCCTGCATCTGGATTTTTCTGTGCGTACGCACATTCCCGCTTTTGTGCTTACGCCATGTTATAGTGTGAGTTCTACGCATGGCGTTATACATGAGGCCCCTGGTTATGGATTATAGCATTGTTGTTGTTTTTGTAATTATTGAAGTGGTGATAAACTGTCACATTACTAAGTGTATGTGCATTACTTTTAATAGATCAGTTCTTATGATAGTTATAATGCTATTTTTAGAATTATTTTTATTTAAATGATCACTTCTCCAAACCACACATTAAAAAGGTTGGGAACGCTGTGTTGCCTAAACCTGTAATGTAACAACAGTTGCCTCGATAAGAAAGAGTATTCTTTAACTAGGCATTCTACAGCTCCAGTTACCATAAGTATTCAAAATACCCACAATATGTATCACAATGGCAATTCAGTGCTGTGCTAAGTAATGTTATTTATCGCATAAAATAGAAACTAAATAATAATAAATACCAACAAGCAAAATCATTTGCATACATCTGACAATAGACTTGGGATGTTGTAAGGGATTCAGGTGTTTTTTTATTTTTGCAAGTATTTTAAGATCTGTCTTTGATACTTTTGTTGTATGCTGCATTGTGCAGCTGCCTTTTTTTTCTTTTTCACAGAGAGGTGCTGTTTGCTGGTGTACCACCTGGCTTATAATTTGCAAATGTATTAAAGCATTTTTAAGACTTGTGTATATTCTCAAAGATAATAGATTTTCAAAAACAGGTGCTGTCTTGAAACATGGCTAAATTTGGTTGGTTCTCAAAACAATAATCTTCGTTGCAAGGCAGTGTCTGAAGAAAAACAAAGCATCTATGTTATTGACCTTCAATATAGGCAAATGCCATACTGCTCTCACACAAAAGAAAAGAACACTAGTAATATCCATATATATATATGCATATATAGCATCCCTGAAGACCTAGTGAATGTTTGACTTTTTAAAGTAGATAACCATAAATGCTCATATAATTCAAATTAATAAATAGTATTCTCTAAAACTACCTCAGATTACACATAATGAACAATTATGTGTATTTTGTACATTTTCTTCAAATTACTTGAAAATAAATCTGCAGAAAATAAAAGATAATATACAGTGCCCTTCTTAATGTTTGAGTCAAAGACACGTTTTCCTTGATTTATCCCTCTGCTCCACAGTTTAAAATTACAAATAAAAACAATTGAAATGTGATTAATATGCAAATAGCAGAATTTCATTTAAGGGTATTTGTATACATTTCAGTCACACCATGTAGAAATGACAACACTTTTAACAAATGGGCCCCCCATTTCTGGGCACCATAATGTTTGGGACAATTGGCGTCACAGGTGCTAGTGATTACTCAGGTGTGTTTCATTACTTCATTAGTTCAGGCATAAGATTCCTAGGCTTGCTTCAACCCACTGGTGTCTGTAGTTGTCATTGTTCAACATGATGACAAGACTTGTGCTAATGAAAGTCAAAGACACCATTATGAGGCTGAAAAACAAGAATAAAACCATTAGAGACAACAGTAAAACCTTAGGATTACCTAAATCAACTGCCTGGAATATCATAAAGAATAAAGAACGCACTGGTGAGCGCAGTAATCACAAAGGAACTGGCAGGCCAAAGAAGACCTCCACTGCTGATGACAGTAGAATTCTCACTATGTAAAGAAAAAACAAGAAATGCCTGTCTGACAGATCAGAAATAGTCTTCAGGAGGCAGATGTGGATGTGCCAGAGAGACTCTGACTACAGAGAGACTATCTGCAGAAGACATCATGAATAGAAATACAGAGGCTATGTTGCAAGATGCAAATTACTAGTTAGTCACAAAATCAGGATGGCCAGGTTTTGTACTCGTACTGTGCTCCTCCTTTGGAGCTCAAATCTCCTTCTGCACAATGGCCTGATGCTCCTCTGATTTAGTATCCTTCCAGTGTGACCTAGTGATGCAGCCCAGCCTCAAACTCTCTGAGTTCATGGTCCCTGGAGCCACCCTTCCATCTCCTCAGAGCATTGCTAGCTATCCACTTGCATTCACTCTGTATGTTGACTTCGGCATGACAGACCCTTTCATCCTCACAGTCTTATAGCATATAACGCCTTCATTACCTTAAACTCCTCTACAAACAATGTTATTGGGAGCTTCAGTTTTCAACTTGAGCTGTTCAGGCTGATAATGCAGAAACTGCTAATCTCTGTTTCCCATGTTGCTGCAATGGACAGGGGAACTTGTAAAAAAGTAGTGGCCACAGGAGTCTGGGGAGGGGTCTATGGTGGTAGCCCCATGACTTATACTTCCTTGGCTCTGTTCCATTTTCTAAGACTTTTCACAGGGTTTTCACCAATATTGTGAATAACATCTTCACCAGTCTTAAAATAGATAGCTAGATAGATAGATAGATAGATAGATAGATAGATAGATAGATAGATAGATAGATAGATAGATAGATAGATAGATAGATAGATAGATAGATAGATAGATAGATAGATAGATAGATAGATACTTTATTAATCCCAAGGGGAAATTCACATATTCCAGCAGCAGCATACTGATACAAAAAAAAAATTAAATTAAAGAGTAATAAAAATGCAGGTAAAAACAGACAATAACTTTGAATAATGTTAACGTTTACCCCCCCGGGTGGAATTGAAGAGTTGCATAGTTTGGGGGAGGAACGATCTTCTCAGTCTGTCAGTGGAGCAGGACAGTGACAGCAGTCTGTCGCTGAAGCTGCTCTTCTGTCTGGAGATGATCCTGTTTAGTGGATGCAGTGGATTCTCCATAATTGATAGGAGCCTGCTGAGCGCCCATCGCTCTGCCATAGATGTCAAGCTGTCCAGCTCCATGCCAACAATAGAGCCTGCCTTCCTCACCAGTTTGTCCAGGCGTGAGGCGTCCTTCTTCTTTATGCTGCCTCCCCAGCACACCACTGCGTAGATGAGGCCGCTCGCCACAACCGTCTGATAGAACATCTGGAGCATCTTATTGCAGATGTTGAAGGACGCCAGCCTTCTAAGGAAGTATAACCGGCTCTGTCTTTTCTTACACAGAGCATCAGTATTGGCAGTCCAGTCTAATTTATCATCCAGCTGCACTCCCAGGTATTTATAGGTCTGCACCCTCTGCACACAGTCACCTCTGATGATCACGGGGTCCATGAGAGGTCTGGGCCTCCTAAAATCCACCATCAGCTTCTTGGTTTTGCTGGTGTTCAGGTGTAGGTGGTTTGAGTCACACCATTTGTGAGAGCCACAGTGGTGGCTCTGAGGCTAAGGATTTGCACCAGTATCCCGAAGGTTGCTGGTTCGAATCCCCGTCACTGCCAAAAGAGATCCTACTCTGCTGGGCCCTTGAGCAAGACCCTTAACCTGTAACTGCTCCAGGGGCGCTGGACAATGGCTGACCCTGCGCTCTGACCCCAAGGGGTATGCGAAAAACTAACAAATTCCTAATACAAGAAATTGTATAAGGCGAAACAAACAAAAAAAAAAAAATTTAACAAAGTCCTTGATTAGGTCCCTATACTCCTCCTTCTGCCCACTCCTGATGCAGCCCACGATAGCAGTTTCGTCAGTGAACTTTTGCACGTGGCAGGACTCCGAGTTGTATTGGAAGTCCAATGTATATAGGCTGAACAGGACCAGAGAAAGTACAGTCCCCTGTGGCGCTCCTGTGTTGCTGACCACAATGAAAATAAAATAAAATGAAATAAAATGAAACCTATCCTAGACATGACCTATCCTTAGGATGAGGCTTGTGGATTTGGATGGCTTGAACTCCTTGGTGAGATCTACCAAATTTTCCAACATCCATCTGCCCTCTGGTACTGATCTTTCAGTTATTGTAAGGCAATCCATGAATGTCCTGATGGGAAATGGCTAGATGCCATTTGCAAGTACTGTACTCTGTTTCTGTTTCTCCACTGACTCGACCAGAAGGTTGATTGCTGCCGAGAACAAAATCACCAAGATGGTACTGGTGATGATGCCAATCTCCAGCCACTGCCAATCAGTAGTAAAGTTGACACAGGTGAAGAGCATTCTAAAACAGCTGAAGGAGTCTTGGTGAAGCTGCTGGAATTTTTCCTGAATGTGGTAGATCTTAAGTGCTGTGTCTGCCAGCCTGTGTGGCACTGTCCCATAGGCATTTGTTAGATTAAACCACAAAACCACCAAATTTCCACAATTCCTCTTTGCATCCTAAATCTTTGAGATGGCACTGATATATTCAAAATAGCTAAACACTCATAGGATGCTTCCTTTCTATACTGAGGTCTCTATATATTTGTTACTCAGCAAGAAGTCAGTCAATCTTTTTGCAAAAAATTCCAAAGAATATCTTCCCTTACACATTCAGCAGCAAGATGAGTTTTCTTCTTTAGGGATTAAGCAGCCCCCTGCAATGAACCATCTCTCTGAAAGATAGTTCTTTCTCCATACCAACTTCAACAAGCACCATAGGTGTCATATCAGCCTTTTGCAGCAATAAAAGATTCCATTTGGCACTGGTGCAGATCCTCCCCTGGAACAAAGTCTCTAACCTCCTGCCTCCTGTTAAAGCTTTGTAGAATAACAAATGCTGTTTGGGTTTTGCATTTTAGCTTGCTTAAATTTGCACTCTTAAATGTATTTTTCAATACCATGAAAACTGTTGTACTTTCTAAAACTACCATAATATTATTTTATTTTAAAAAGACTTAATTTATAATTCAGAAGATCTATTATATTTTTCCAATATGCATTAATGACCCAAACATAAGCGTAATCAAGCTTTTGCTGAACCAGTAGCAGCTAATTAGCAAGTATTTTATACTATAATCATGTTGCTCAAATTACTCTTAATACACAAAGTAAGACACAACAGTTACAGCCTACTGTCATGTTATGGACAGATTGTAATAAAAAAACTCGAGAGGGCAAGACTGTTATGTTATAATCTCATCAGTCTAAAACTAGAGTTAATCAAAATCAGAAAATAATATACAACAGAGATAACCAGAAATTATGGAAAATTGAATTTATGCTGAGTGCTCAGTAACATAACCCAGAGTTAAAACAATTGTAGAGTAAAAATGGTTTCAGGCAACTAAGTGTATGCCAGAAAGTAAATGCACAAGGCAAATGAAAACAGTTGATCTGTGAATGTGGACATCAAAGGTTCCTGCAAACAAATAGTGGGGTAGGTCATTCAAATTGCACACAAAAGCATTCCCAGAAAGAAATTCAACCAATGTCTCAAAGATCTGAGACTGCAATATGTTTAAATGAATCTTCATACTACCTACACTATCCATCCATCCATTTTCCAACCCGCTGAATCCGAACACAGGGTCACGGGGGTCTGCTGGAGCCAATCCCAGACAACACAGGGCAGAAGGCAGGAACCAATCCTGGGCAGGGTGCCAACCCACCGCAGGACACACACAAACACACCCACACACCAAGCACACACTAGGGCCAATTTAGAATCGCCAATCCACCTAACCTGCATGTCTTTGGACTGTGGGAGGAAACCGGAGCGCCTGGAGGAAACCCACACAGACACGGGGAGAACATGCAAACTCCACACAGGGAGGACCCGGGAATCGAACCCAGGTCCCCAGGTCTCCCAACTGCGCCACCGTGCCGCCCTCTACCTACACTAAATGCTTTTAAAATATAAATACATAAAACTTAAAAGCTTGCAATTTACCTCTAAGTCATTTTTTAATAAAGATTATTTGCACTGATGTTCAACGTAGGTATCAACTGATTACATAAACAGTTTTGTCAAGACTAAACGTTTGGATATATTGTCAAAGGTATATAATTAACTCCATCCCTGCTATGGTTAACATTCATTATACAGTCACCAGCAACGGTGGCACTTGACTTATAGTTTTCATACTCTTTCTCAGTATGTTTAGCATTCATTTGCTCAGAGGGTGATGCACTTGCTGTTTCCTGAGCAGATCGCTTTCTTCACTTTAGTGGCCCACTTCTTCTCTTCTTCCGTCGACATCTTTTTGCATTAAAACTGATTAAGTCAGTTTTTGTGCTGCAATTACATTTTTCTTAATTTTTCACTTAAGCTGGTACTTAAGTCTTCAATCAGCCTCAAGAATTATTTAAGATATGAAGAGGTAGGAGAAGGGATGGCAAAAGTGATAGAGATGACAACAGTGCCCATACGCATGTGCTGCATGGCCGCCATGCTGCATGCTGCCAAGAGTTGATTCTACAATAAAATAAAATAAAAAAAAAATAAAAAGAGTAATAAAAATCATCACCCTGAAAGCGGACAGTAGAGGTCATGTGGTATATGTGTGCCAAATTTCAGGTCAATAGGTCAAACGGTTTACCAGCTACAGGTGATTTAAAATCCTGGACAGACAAATGAACAGCCATGGTAGCGTATTACAGTATATAAGAAGATTGGTGTTTTCACGAACACACACGGTTAGTTCATTTTCTTGGTAGTTTCTTTTGTTTCTCTGTTTTTTTATTCTTCTTATTATAACTTTTGATCTATCCTTCATGGGTGCCTTAAATTTATGGTGTGGGACACAATGCTTTGCTGGGCAGCAAAAAATGAATAAGTGCTATGCTTGACGCAGCCTTGGCAATGGGAGCATTACATATTTTGAATGATATTTCTAATGGCAGACTGTGCAAGGAGAGAGTTTGCAGGGGTTGCAATGATTTTGTGGCCTATGATGATGGCCAATTTAGACTTCTTAGACATGCCCACTTGGGGTTGTTTGCAGAATTGAAGCCTACATTGCAGGAACAATCACAAAATCCTTATTCCACTACTGGTTTTAAAAACCTTAGTCTATTTGGCAATGGGTGCTTTACAGTGACATCAATGCAATGACAGTTCAGAGACGTTTGGATGTTGTACATCAGATGTTAACAGACTTGTATGCATTTAAACATTGATATTTACTTAACAAAATTATTTTATTTTTTAGCAATGTTTTTAAAGTCTCGCAGTTCTGCACGCACAGCCTGCATCAATTCAAGCTGTGTACTGGTGGCGGTCTGAGTACTGCATGACGGTACATTGCTATTGATCTCTCTACTCACCTGCTGTCACCTGATTCCGCTTTTGCTTTTTTTCTTTTATTTGTGACTTCTGCAGAGAGACAATGAAAAAGAATGTTTTTGCAGTTCTTCTCTTCAGTCAGCAATATATCAAGTTCACATTCACTAAAGTTTCAATTTCTATGTCCTCCCATGGTTTGTAGCAAAGACTTCCCTCAGAAACATGGCCAAATTTATATGGTGATTAGATCATGAATATTCAAAAAAGACATCTTAATACCATATACTGTATTGTTAGTGATGGGAGGAGATGGGGAGTGGCCAAAAGCATGTCCATGAGGGCATACTTTTTAGTTTAGATTAAATTCCAGATTTAAAATTTATAAAGGAAGTTGGTGTGGCATGTGGTGTATGTGCAGCTTTATAAATCCAATTTTTTTATGCATATGTCATTTTTGCCTTTTAAGTGCAAGCAAAATTTTGATATGGAAACTATGCAAGGTTTTATACACGAGGCACCTGGTGATGAGATAACCCAGGCAGTTTACTCGGGCTTAGTCAAAGTGGTAATGTGGAGATGTCAGAAGGACTCTGAAAGTCAAAAACTCTGAGTTGGTTACGATGCCAGATGGGTGATAAACATGGGAAAGAGGAAATGTTTTCATTCTTTCCAAATTTACAATCGATTAAAAGGCATTTCTAGAATATGTTTCAATTGGCTCGTTGTAAGTGTACAAGACATAGCTCATATACAGGAATATTGTTTTTCCTGCAAAATAAGTTTTATAAATCTCATGCTCTCATTTAACTTAAATAATAAGGTATATTCACAAATTAAATACCAATATTGTTAAGTGGAATATTTTATAGCAGTTTTGCAAGAGTCAAATTTGCCAAAATATGGAAGACAATTTTCTATATTTTGTAATTAGATTCAGGCATATGGTAATGTAATGACCTCTGAGTGTTTTACTAAAGTACTTACAGCTCATGAATTCTAATTCTGATGTTTTACATCTGAGTATTCACAAAGCAGCAAGTTTTATCTCTATATTCTAGGAGCATAACTAAAGACAATTAGCTCAGTTAAATATAATTAAGATGCATTATATGATTATTAAGTACATATGGTACATCCATATTTTTCCAGAAATGTCTTTATCTTAATTTATTTCGATTAATGAATAATATACTCAAATACTACACACGTGAATTTAAAGATAAACTGCAGCTATAATGCAAAAATTATTTTTTACAGGATACAATGGTTTGAATATTTTTTAATGTGTAAAAAAACACTGTCAATAGTTAAAATGCTTAAGTTGTTAAATATAAGGTTATGCTGGAAATATTTCTCAGAATACAATTCAATATATTTTTGCATACTATTTTTTGTTAATCAATCAATCAATCAATCAATCAATCAAAATCTTTATTGTCATTGTAGCAATGAGACATTGTACAATGAAATTTAGGTGCAATTTTCCAATGCAAAAATAAAATTGAAAAAAACAAACACAAAATACAACTACTCAAGTTAAAACTAAAATTATCCATTCATACATACGTCATATTGCACTTGTCCCATAGCCAATGTTGACGTTGGGCTGAATTGTAAACATGAGAGTGTATTATATTGTAAACATGAAGGTGTACTTGGTCAGATTGACCACTTAGCAGCATTCAGCATGGTGATGGCCGAAGGACAGAAACTGTTTCTCAGTCTATTTGTCTTAGTCTTTATGGATCTGAAACATCTGCCTGAAGGTAGGTGTTCAAACAAGGCATGTCCTGGGTGTGATGGGTCCTGAAGAATTTTCTTCACGTTCCTGAGACAACAGGAACTATGTAGTTCTTCTAGTGAGGGGAGAGGACAGCCAACTATCCGCTGGGCGACCTTAATGACCCTGTGGAGCCCTTTCCTCTGTGCTACTGTGCAGCTGGAGAATCACACACAGAGACAGTAGGCCAGGATGCTCTCTACTGTGCAGCGGTAAAAGGACACCAGCAGTTTCTCAGGGAGAACATATTTGATGTGATCAATTAATGATACTTTGTCAACCTTGTCAATTATACATCTTCTTTTCATTAATACAGAGTGTAATGAAAAGCAGTCTAAAAATGAAATGTCATATGTCAGTAACAGAATACACATAACTGTAAGAAAATAAATGTGCAAAGAGTGTATAACAACATTTTTTCCTTTTAGAGATGCCACCTGTGGGTTATTCCTAACTTAAGTTTAAATTTGAATTCCAGAACTATAAAGAGATATAATTTTAAAATTTAGGAACAAAGTTCTTAAATTGCTAAAAGTTCACACAAATCATCCATCAGTTTCTCTGTTTGTGATTCAGAGGTATCAATAAACAGTTTCTCAAAAAATTATCCCAAACATGCTTTTTGTAATAAAAAATAATCATATATAAATAATCAATCAGTTTTTCCATAACATAAGGATGACCTAAGATGTATACAGTATATACAGTACATCCAGAAAGTATTCACAGCGCATCACTTTTTCCACATTTTGTTATGTTACAGCCTTATTCCAAAATGGATTAAATTAATTTTCTTCCTCAGAATTCTGCACACAACACCCCATAATGACAACGTGAAAAAAGTTTACTTGAGGTTTTTGCAAATTTATTAAAAATAAAAAAACTGAGAAATCACATGTACATAAGTATTCACAGCCTTTGCTCAATACTTTGTTGATGCACCTTTGGCAGCAATTACAGCCTCAAGTCTTTTTGAATATGATGCCACAAGCTTGGCACACCTATCCTTGGCCAGTTTCGCCCATTCCTCTTTGCAGCACCTCTCAAGCTTCAGCAGGTTGCATGGGAAGCGTCGGTGCACAGCCATTTTAAGATCTCTCCAGAGATGTTCAATCGGATTCAAGTCTGGGCTCTGGCTGGGCTACTCAAGGACATTCACAGAGTTGTCCTGAAGCCACTCCTTTGATATCTTGGCTGTGTGCTTAGGGTCGTTGTCCTGCTGAAAGATGAACCGTCGCCCCAGTCTGAGGTCAAGAGCACTCTGGAGCAGGTTTTCATCTCGTCTCTGTACATTGCTGCAGTCATCTTTCCCTTTATCCTGACTAGTCTTCCAGTTCCTGCCGCTGAAAAACATCCCCACAGCATGATGCTGCCACCACCATGCTTCACTGTAGGGATGGTGCCAGGTTTCCTCCAAACGTGACGCCTGGCGTTCACGCCAAAGAGTTCAATCTTTGTCTCATCAGACCTGAGAATTTTCTTTCTTATGGTCTGAGAGTCGGGCTGCCTTTTACTAAGGAGTGGCTTCCGTCTGGCCACTCTACCATACAGGCCTGATTGGTGGATTGCTGCAGAGATGGTTGTCCTTCTGGAAGGTTCTCCTCTCTCCACAGAGGACCTCTGGAGCTCTGACAGAGTGACCATCGGGTTCTTGGTCACCTCCCTGACTAAGGCCCTTCTCCCCCCGATCGCTCAGTTTAGATGGCCGGCCAGTACTAGGAAGAGTCCTGGTGGTTTCAAACTTCTTCCACTTACGGATGATGGAGGCCACTGTGCTCATTGGGACCTTCAAAGCAGCAGAAATTTTTCTGTAACCTTCCCCAGATTTGTGCCTCGAGACAATCCTGTCTCGGAGGTCTACAGACAATTCCTTTGACTTCATGATTGGTTTGTGCTCTGACATGAACTGTCAACTGTAGGACCTTATATAGACAGGTGTGTGCCTTTCCAAATCATGTCCAGTCAACTGAATTTACCACAGGTGGACTCCAATGAAGCTGCAGAAACATCTCAAGGATGATCAGGGGAAACAGGATGCACCTGAGCTCAATTTTGAGCTTCATGGCAAAGGCTGTGAATACTTATGTACATGTGCTTTCTCAATTTTTTTATTTTTAATAAATTTGCAAAAATCTCAAGTAAACTTTTTTCACGTTGTCATTATGGGGTGTTGTGTGTAGAATTCTGAGGAAAAAAATGAATTGAATCCATTTTGGAATAAGACTGTAACATAACAAAATGTGGAAAAAGTGATGCGCTGTGAATACTTTCTGGATGCACTGTACAGTATACAAGTATATACAGACAATGTCAATTAATTTTAATCTAGATAGGTGTGTCTGGTGTACAGTTTTTAGCTTAATTACAGCATGTTTTGCATATATTCATTAAGTAAATATTGTGAATTCTTGAATTCCAATCACATTACCTGAATTATTCAGAGAAAGGTTTCACAGTGTTGCCTAAGGTTGTCGGGCAGTGAAAACCATATTATTAATTGACATAGTCTGGACATTCTACCAATATTCTTCTCATTACTAATAAAATATTTTTGAGTGTTAGTATTGATGGAGGTATGGTTCACAGTTCACACTGACCTCTATGTAAAGTCTCAACAAAGATTCTACCTGGGAGCCCAGCCTGGGGTGAGAGCTTGTAGGCAAATACTGGGTGGTTGGGCTTTTACTCATGGGACCCAGCACATCCTGAAGGAGCAACATTGGTTCCATCCTCCAGTGAGCCCACCAGCTGCAGGAGGAATCATAAGGGTCTGGGGCTTTGTGGCTTTCGTGGCGGTTGAAGGCAGGTGAATTCGCAGATAGATTGACTCTATTGATATGGAATGTGACCCCTCTGGTGAGGAAGGAATCCAAGCTAGTGTGGGAGGTAGCGGTACCATCTAGATGTAGTTGAGCTCTTCTCCACACTCAGCAGAGACTCTGGAACAACACTTCTTTAGAAGGGCTGGACTATATTCTGCTCTGGTGTCACCCAGGATGAGAGACGTTGGGCAGGTGTGAGTTTACTTATAATCCACTAGCTTGGTGTTTTTATGTTTGAGTTTGCCCCAGTGGATAAGAGAGTCTCCTCCCTGCAACTTTGAGTTGTAGAGGCTCTGACTTTTGTCTGTGCTTATTCGCAGGTAAGCCTTCTTGCAGATATTGGGGGAGTGCTGAAAGGTGCTCTCGCTGGGGACTCAATCTACCAGAAAACTTACATGCTTACATGGCCAAAGATAGTGAAACCTGGAAGTGTGTGATTTCAGAGGAACAGCCTACCCAATTTGAACTTAAACAGTGCTATGTTATTTGGGCTTCTTTGCTAGTGACAGTTTGTCCATAAGAAACACCATGTTCGAGAATAAGGGTGTTCAAAAGTGCACTTGGCACCACAGCGCCTTAGTCTGTAGGTTGATAATTGATTTTGCAGTCATGTCTTCAGAGCTATGTCTGTATGTCTTGGACACTCTGGTGAAGAGAGGGGCTGAGCTGTCAACTGATCACTACCTGGTTGTGAGTTGGATCAGATGGCAGGGGAAGATGCCAGACAGACCTGGAAACCCGGCACATATAGTGAGGGTTTGCTAGGAACGTTTGGCAGATACCCCTGTCTGGGAGATCTTCAAATTGCACCTACACATGAATTCCTCTTGCATTCCGAAGGAGGCAGGGGACATTGAACCTGAGTGGACCATGTTCTGTGACTCCTTTGCTGAGGTGGCTGCACAGGTCATTGGTACCTGTCTATGGTGGTAATTCCAAACCCAGTGATGAACTGTAGTGGTAAAGGGAGCCATCAGACTGAAGAAGGAGCCTTTTTGAGCTTGGTCAGCTTGTACAAGTGCACCTCTGTTTTTTGAGAATGATGTGGTCCTGTTGGCTTCATCAGGCTGTAACTTTAGACACACACTGGGCTGGTTTTGAAGCCGAGTGTGAAGCTGAGATGAGGATCAGCACCTCCAAGTCCAAGGTCATGGTTCTCAGCAGAAAATGGATGGCATGTCCTTTCCAGGCTGGGGATAACATGCTGCTTTAAACAGAGGAGTTCAATTATTTCAGGATCTTGAGTAAGGGAATCGAAGATTGACAGGCAGATCGAAGTCACATGTACATTGCACCGGTCAGTCATGTTGAAAATGAAGCTGAGCCAAAAGGCGAAGTTGTTGATTTATTGGTTGATCTATATTCCTACCCTCACCTATGGTCATGGGCTTTGGGTAGTGACTGAAATACAAGCAGCAGAAATTAGTTTTCTTTTCAGAGTGTCTAGGCTCAGTCTTAGAGATAGAGTTAGAAATATAGACATTTGGGTGAAGCTCAAAGTACAGCCACTGCTCCTCTGCATCAAAAGGAACAAGTTGAGGTGGTTTAGGCATCTGGTAAGGACGCCTCCTGCACACCTCACTGGGGATGTGGTTTGGGCATGTCCACATGGGAGGAGACCTTAGGACAGAAGCAGGACACATTGGAGAGATTAGATCTCTCACCTGGCTTAGGAATGCCTCTGTATTCCCCTGTGACTCCTGGGGAAAGGGATATCTGGGCATCATTGCTTAGAGTGCTGCCCCCACAAACCAGATCCAAATAAGCAGCAGAAAATGGACTGATGGATGGATACATACCTCAAAGCTTGAAAAATTTGGCATCTTTATTGCATGAAGTGTCATAAGACATAAATGGTTTTGAAAATGCTTTGTTTTGTATTATGTTCAAATTGATTTACATAGAGACTTTTAATCTATCTCTATATATAATCTTCATTTGGATCTTGATCTTTGTTTTTCCGCAAATGAATTAGAGGAAGAAGCACTAGATGGCAGTAGAGAGACAGCTAAAACATAGGCATTGCATTAAGAATCTCCTCCAGGCTTATACTACTGAAGACTGTAGTACTGCAGTCACACCTCAAAACACAGACATTTAAACTAAACAAATTGTTGTGCTTTAAATTAACTAATCTTTATATATAATCTTCATTTGGATCTTGATCTTTGTTTGTCCGCGAATTCCACGCATGCGTAGACCACCTTCCAGTTTAGTACGTTGTTATTACTCACTGATGTCATCAATGTGCCGGAATAACGAAAGGGGTGGTGGACAGTGTTACGCTGGTTAGCTCCTGAGACCTGGTTAGAGATTGAGATTGCCGAAGATAAAAGGTACGTGCCTATGTAACATATGAATGAAAGAAAGACAGTGGGTAAAATGAATGACAACGTAACAGCACGTTCTGGAAATTATTATTGTTACGTTGTAGCCCGCGAGTGCTGCGCGTCTCACAGTTGTACCCTGGCTTGCTCACATGTCAGTGAAGTGATCCCTATTTATGCTTTAAAGTGCCTGGATACCTATGTGTCCCCCTTTTACAACCATTGCTCCGTGTATATTGCCTTACTCTTTGGATTGCCACAAAGCAACCTGCAAGATTGGAGAAAGGTTGAGAAGAGATCGTGAGAGGAATCGACAGCGTCGTGAAAACGAGACGGACTGTGAACGGAGAGAAGCAGAAATGCTCCCACACCACCACATAATTACTATTCGGACAGTGATTCTGAGTAGGCCATTCCTATCGAATCAATGTCCAAGGGTTTTGTTTTGTAATTTTGTTTCCCTTATAAAAAATCATAATGCTGTGCGACGAAGGGCAGGACTGGCAGCCGCGTTTAAACAGGGAGCCCTTCACAGACAACTTTAACACGCGCAACATAGTTGGGCGCACATGGCTAGTAACCTTATATTTTACCCAAAGACTAATGCAGCACCACTAAAAAAATTCATCATATAAATTATGAATAATACACAAAAGTAAACTAATATAAAGCTGTGTTGTCAATACCACAACAAAAACACCCAAAATATATTATGATCTTTTAATCTGAACAATGTAATGTCTCTTAAAATCTTATACTATTTGAAATTATAATAATGACAATATACAGTATATGCTTTTTATTTAAGTTGTGCCTTTCCAAAGTGAAATCTTGCATTATTTGAAATATAATTAAAGGTATTTTATTAAAGATGTTAAACATAGCTTTAAGCAATCAGATCTTATGCATCACAAGAAGACTTATTTTACAGTAGGGAAAAAGAATGTATTTTTCCAAAATATACTACTAAATAAAAAAAACCTTCTGTCACTATTTTTCTCCATCGTGGATCTTCTACTTTCAACTGTATGTTCTTTGTGAAGCATTCCTGCAATTTTGTTTTGTCCCCATAACGGCACTAACGCGTTTTGTAAATGACATTCTGATATCCTCTGATGAAGGAAACTCCACTGTAATTATGTTGTTGGACTTAAGTGCAGCATTTGACACCATCGACCATTCTATTTTACTGCACAGGCTAGAAAATGATGTTGGGCTTACAGGCACCGTGCTCGCTTGGTTTAGTTCTTATTTATCAAATCAATTCCAATATGTACAGAAATGTGCTGACAGTACTCCATCATTATACACAGAAGTTCAATATGGTGTCCCGCAGGGCTCAGTACTGGGACCTTTACTGTTTTCACTTTACATGCTTCCACTGGGATCTCTCATTAGGAAAGATAATGTTAATTTTCACTCGTATGCAGATGACACCCAGTTATACCTTTCATTTAAATGAAATGAAGTTTCTCCGATGTTGTCTTTAATTAGCTGTGTTAGTGAATTAAAGGAGTAGATGAATGAGAACTACTTGTCTTTAAATACAGATAAAACAGAGATGTTAATTGTTGCAGGGAATGACGCTGATCACAACAATATTTTGTCATCATTTAACTCAGTTGGAATCTCCATTAATTTTACTGAATCAGCCCGCAATCTAGGAGTTATCTTTGACTCTAGCAAGTCATTTAAAGCGCATATTACAAAGTTGTCCAAAACATGTTTCTTCCATCTTAAAAATGTTAGGAAATTAAGGCGCTTCTAAATAAACAGGATTCTGAGAAATTAATTCATGCATTTATTTCTAGTAGGATTGACTACTGCAAATGTGGTGTTCACTGGATGTTCAAACTGTTCTCTATACAGCCTCCAGTTAATCCAAAATGTTCCTGCAAGAATTATTACAAGAACAAGAAAATACGAACACATAACTCCAGTTCTTAAATCCTTACACCAGTTAAGTTTAGGGCAGATTTCAAAATCCTCCTTTTAACATATAAAGCATTAAATGGCCAAGGTCCGGCTTACTTGTCTGAACTAATCATGACTTACAAACCAGAGCGCACATTAAGATCTCAAGATGCCAGTCTGCTTATGATTCCAAGGATTAATAAGATAACAATGAGAGGTCGAGCTTTTAGTTACAGGGCCCCTAAACTGTGGAATGGTCTACCTGCTACTATAAGAGATGCCCCTTCGGTTTCAGCTTTTAAATCCCAGCTGAAGACTCACTACTTCAGTTTAGCATATCCTGACTAGAGCTGCTGATTAACTGTACATACTGCAGCTCTGTTGTTAGTCATTAGCACTAAAACATAAGTAACATGATAGTTATAATTGGATACTAACCCTCACCTATTCTGTTTCTCTTCTCGGTACTCAGCCACGGGCCGCTTGCCAAGTTGTTTTGCCTGCCTAAGGTAAAGTCATCCCTGATGGAGGATCGCAGGAATCGTGGGAAAGACGGGTCCTTTCATCGGATTGGCTGGCCCAGCGCTGTTTTCAGTCGTGGAATGGCCAAATGGGGGAGGCAGCTTGATGGATGAGGTCTCCAGGACTCTAAACATATCCAAATCATATTATGTGATATCATCTACTGTTAAATTCTGCTCCGTACTTTTAAATTTTTATTTTTATACTGTATTGAGGATTTGTTCTGTTCTGTGTATTGTATTGTATTGACCCCCTTCTTTTGACACCCACTGCACGCCCAACCTACCTGGAAAGGGGTCTCTCTTTGAACTGCCTTTCCCAAGGTTTCTTCCATTTTTTCCCTACAAGGTTTTTTTGGGAGTTTTTCCTTGTCTTCTTAGCGAGTCAAGGCTGGGGGGCTGTCAAGAGGCAGGGCCTGTTAAAGCCCATTGCGGCACTTCTTGTGTGATTTTGGGCTATACAAAAATAAATTGTATTGTATAATGGAAAGCCCAACACCAGAACAGTACTGAAGTCACTTCCACCTGCAGAATGGAAGTCCCATCCCTTCCATCTTGAATTTCATACAAGCATTATCAATCATGGAAGTCAGGATTTATATGTATACAAAAATGTAAACATATTTTAATGGATCAGGCAGCGCTTTCATTTTCAAAGGCTGGTTCAGTTACAGCAAAAACACACAGTCAGAGAGAGCTAGCAAGAACAAAAAACAGGCTTTCAGACATCTTGTATTTTACCTATGATAGCTAAGCAGCAGTGCTTAAATTGATATATCTTTTGATAGGAAGCTTTAAAGTTGGGTTCCTTACACAATATTTTGCTTTTTGTCTTGTTCTGATGGTCCACAGCCAAGATAATGCCCCCTTCAACTTGACGCTTCCAAAGAAGATGCTGTCACACATGTGCACATGGGATACAGCTAAAGGGCCTACAAAATAGTAATTATACGCCAGACCAGGGGGCGGCGGAGTGTGCTAACTGACTCTCTCAGTCTCTTGCAGACCATTCTCGGGAAATCCTACTTGATTACGGCACCGATGATTATGTCACTTCTGGTCAGGAGGAGACGTCCCCTCCGGTCATGAAGAAATCACTTCCGGTTCTGGTGCCAATGACGTAATTTCCCGTTTTATCAGTTAAAACCGCCATCTTGTCTCCATTCAATCAGTTCTGTTCTGGACTCTGTTCTATGCACATCGTCGTACATCTAATCAAACGTTTGCAGCTGGGAAAAGCAATATACAGGTGGCTGCCCCAAAAATTTATGATGTCTTTGACTCTTTCTTATGACAATGCCTTTGAACTATTTTAATCTGAAGAATCTGCCATTCTAGCAGAACTGAAGTTGTCAAGTTTGTCATGTGTTGAACTAAATAATCCAATTCTGTTTCTCTAGCTTCAAGAATAAATTCTGTTTGCAAACACCCTCCTGGCTGTCTTTTTGTGCAACTCTGAACCCCAAACACGACAATACAGTATATACATAAAAACGTATCTGTCATCTGCTGCCATTAGTTTCCATGGCTGAGTACTCTGTTTCTGGTTTTCAGCCTTGCCTGTTTTTAGAAATATCTGCCTGCCATAAAATTTCTCCTTGGGAAAGCACCCTTTGTTTCTTATTGCAATGTTCATTCTTGTCTTCCTGGTGCATGTATTGACGATTTTTAGGTTAATCTGTCATATATGACATACCATCACCTTTTAGTCTGGTTGCCTTTTTCCAAGTTTGAGTTCTTCTGCATTCTTTTCTAATTCAGTTCATCAGTTTGGTTGAACAAGAATCATTATGTCATTGATCATTACTCCTGTTCGTTATCTTTCTTTAATCATGCACTGCACTTCATAACTTTAAAGAAATTATGTTTTTATTTGAAAAGTTGTCTATTACTTAACAAGTTCTTTCATTAATTATATATATAAAATTATCCTGAACTTTTTCTAAGGACGAACTAATGCAGAAGACAAAAAATAAAGACAAAATTTTTATAAAACTAGGGTGCCAAAGATATACTGTATACAAGTTCTGCGCAGACTGATATTAATGGAAACTTGAAATCTTAAGTGAACGATGCAATCTGTTAATACAATAGGAGGCCTAGCAGCTAAAGTCATAGAATGTATAGGGACTCTCTTTGTTTATATACAGCGCCAATGACTTAGTTGTTAATCCACACTTACTGGTGGTGATCAGCTCCTTCTTAGATTCATCTCAATAGACCGAGTTTTGCAAGCCTTTTATTTTAAGTAACTGCACCTAGTGCCAAATTAATTATATTATTTTTCTGTCTAATTAAACAAAAAGGAGGTATCTTGGCCTGAACTGTACGCCATGTTATGTCTGAAGTCAAATTATTGAATTATGCAATATAAGCATTGTGCTATCTTACTTATTTTAAATTGTACTGGAGTTGCAACTTAGTATTTTATCAGTCTTCTTAATACATTGATTTCTGTCAGAGGAAAATGAAACTCAACTTAAAGTAATGACTCTCTTCAGTTGTAATTGTCTTTTGATTGGCTTTGTGCTACAGCAGTTGACAGAACTACATGAACAAGTCAATAAAGCTGAGGACTAGTATTTGAGCTGTTTTTGTTATTTTTCATTAGATTATCCCTTCATCTGTCTGGTATTTGTCCTCAGATTTAACTAAGATTTTAAAATCTGCAGATTTCTGCAACAACATCAGTGGTCTCTTGAAGTCTAATGAAGAAATGAAAGAAATGCCCTGTTCAACCAGGTTGACACATATTTAATATTTTTCATCAGAATACGTAATAATGTGATCAAGGGATTTGTGCTATAGGAGAGAGATGAGTGAATTTTGTTATGGCTCCCTTATATGTTAATTTTTACTGGACTAGTACAGACAGCTCTTCCTTGTCTACTTGTCCATGTCTTTTTTTGAAAGAGGGATCCCAGCCACAGCTGCTGTACAGAAGAGAAAGTCTGTGAGCATCTCAGAAAAAGAGAAACAATATTGATTTATTTATCTCTTTATTGATTTCGTTTTATCTAATTCAGGGTAGCCTATGAAGTGGTACTTATTCTTGCAGTATTAGGTACAAGGCACAAACCAACCTTAGATGATTCAAAGAAACTACAGTTAACATTAATAGCATGAGGTACCACATGGGAACCATCTTGTGGGTCTTTGCAACTGTTTATTACTCTAGTTTATATAAACCCTAACACCAGTGCTACTAAGGAATCAGATGTGGAAAAACAGGGGTATTTTCTTCAGATGCAGGTATGTGGTGTCTGTAGTGTATAATATTTATTGTTTATACTACCAGTTTGTTAAATGCTACACAAGAAAATAAACAATTTTAGACATTTCTTAAGAGAAATAAATAAAATGCTTGTTGTGCTTCTCATGGATCTACTGAGTTTTAGCCACCAGTATTTACAAATAAAAAATGTATATGTAGTTAAATAAAGAAACAAGTTGCAAATAGAGATTAGACATTGAAACAATAAATCTTAAGGTGTAGTATTCATTCATATCTGACAACTGTTATGATTTCTCTGCCTGCTAATCAAACTCAAAAAAGGCACAAGTCTCAAATACAAATGTCAGAAAAAAAAGTATAGGCTTCACCTGCCCAAATCAGATTGGTCCCAAATTCAAGATCTGCTGAGTGAGAAAGGGACAGAGGAAAAGCATAAAAATGTTCTGGCCCTAAAAAACAAAAATAGTAATCCTAAAGATAATAATGAAAAGAGAGAATCTTTACAAATAAAACTAAAGCAATAGATATAAAAAAAAGTTTTGTCCACCGGATATAAACCAAAAGAAATTCAGAATCTCAAAATCAGTATCTTACTCAGAGCCAAAATATTTATAAACCAAAAAATCCATCAAATGACACATAAATACATAAAAGGAAAGCAGAATTTAAAAAAAAATGACAAAGCAGCTCTGCTGCTGGCCCTTAAATGCTGCTGAGGTATTTCCCCAACTACAATATTATGTGGTCCTGCCTCTCTAGTTTGCATATATCAAGGCAAGACACATAAAAAAGAAACAATAATATAAACACAATATTTATTAGAAAATGATTGTAGATCAGAAAAAATGCTATAATTAATAACAATATTTACAAAATATTTACAAACAATAAAAAGGTTGAGTTAGATAAAAACAAACTTGAAACCTTTGCTATATCATAACAGTTAGTTTAGAAGTATGTGGCATAACTTAAAAACACATTTTAATAATGCTTATAAAATGAAAGAAAACACCAGTAAAATCATAATTAAATGTGTTTTTAAGATTAGAAACAGATTCTACTTCACAGCAAACATGCAACCATCTTTTCTGTAGAATTCTGCATTTTTCAAAGAAAATCACTTCATCTTGTTTCTAATATGAAATAGCATGTTTTATTGTTTCTGGAAATAATCAAAATAGTGTCCCTTGGGGAACGTTTATTAGGTAAATAATATGAACTTCTAATTTTCATATTTCCTGTATTGATATCACTCAGAACTTTAACTAAAACTCTGAAGCAAATTTTAAAGCATTTCCAGACTCAGTCCTTGTCTTATGCCCAAAATGTAAACATTTTTTCTTCTTAATTTGTCTTCAGAATCTACCAGTTTATTACGAACAGTTTTATAGTTGCTCTCTAAGGATGTAATTCTCTCTTCAGTAATATGTTTTATATCATCTGTTATGAACTTTAGAGTTCTCAAGTGCATGAACTCATAAAAATACTTAAAATGCCCAGTAGAGGGAGAAATCGCCATCAAAACCCTGGCTAACAAAGAAAGAGGAAAGCAGAATTGTATACAGTGATCCCTCGCTATATCGCGCTTCGCCTTTCGCGGCTTCACTCCATCGCGGATTTTATATGTAAGCATATTTAAATATATATCGTGGATTTTTCGCTGCTTCGCGGGTTTCTGCGGACAATGGGTCTTTTAATTTCTGGTACATGCTTTCTCAGTTGGTTTGCCCAGTTGATTTCATACAAGGGACGCTATTGGCAGATGGCTGAGAAGCTACCCAACTTACTTTCTCTCTCTCTCTCTCTCTTGCGCTGACGTAGGGGGGTGTGAGCAGGGGGGCTGTTCGCACACCTAGACGATAGGGACGTTCCTACCTTCTGTGTGCAGCTGCTTCCTGAAGGACATGCTGCACGGTGCTTCACATACTTAAAAGCTCAAAGGGCAAGTATTGATTTTTGTTTGAAAAACAAACTCTGCCTCTCTCTCTCTCCCTGCTCCTGACGGAGGGGGTGTGAGCTGCCGCCTTCAACAGCTTTGTGCCGCGGTGCTTCGCATACTTAAAAGCAAACAGCCCTATTGATTTGTTTGCTTTTTTCTATTTTTCTGACAGACTCTGCTCCTGACGCGCACTCCTTTTGAAGAGGAAAATATGTTTGCATTCTTTTAATTGTGAGACAGAACTGTCATCTATGTCTTGTCATGGAGCACAGTTTAAACTTTTGAAAAAGAGACAAATGTTTGTTTGCAGTGTTTGAATAACGTTCCTGTCTCACTACAACCTCCTGTGTTTCTGCGCAAATCTGTGACCCAAGCATAACAATATAAAAATAACCATATAAACATATGGTTTCTACTTCGCGGATTTTCTTATTTCGCGGGTGGCTCTGGAACGCAACCCCCGCGATGGAGGAGGGATTACTGTAAATAAAAAGATTTATTTTTCAAAAGCTGTCTAGAACAAGAATAAGCTCTGAGGAGCACAACAGCACAGAAAGTAATGCCTTCATAATAGGCAATTCCAAAAACAATGTCCCAATCAGAAATCCAAGGAATATTCAAAATACGGAGCACAGAGTAAAAAAATAAAGAAATCCACAAAAAGCACAATAACAGAAAATCTCTAGAGAAAATCAAGTAATATTCAAAATATCCCAATCAGAAACCCAAGGAATATTCAAAATACAGAACACAGAGTAAAAAATACAGAAATTCACAAAAAGCAAAATAACAGAAAATCTCTAGAGAATCTTACCAAACCACAAGTTCATTCAGAATGAACTGCAAAGGACAGTGGGTTCTACTTCCCTTTTTAAGGAGACCAAGTCATATCCTTGATGATATGACAGGTTGCTTAACCTTAACCAGTATGCTACACTGGTGACTTTTCTTCCAGAATGAGCATGATCTAATCAGAACACAACAATATAAATTAGAGACGCTAATAGCATTATTCACAGGCAAGGACTACAGTTTTTTAATTATAGTAAATTGTTTTATTACCACAAATAACTGTCCATACATTCCATCATATACAGTGGAACCTCGGTTCATGAATGTCTCGGTACACATACAAATCGGTTTACGACCAAAAAGTTCGCCAAACTTTTGCCTCGGTTCACGACCACACACTCGGTATACGAACAAGCCAGTTTCCCTTTCAGTTTGTACATGTTCAGTCTCTCCCTGTGCATTTCCTGTGCATGGAGCAAGAGAGAGAGAGCGAGAGAGCGTGATTTTTTCAAATGTTCATTTTTTTCCCTGTGCTTAAAACTCATTAAAAAAAAAGTGTTTTTAGCCAGCGGTTGGTAGCGATATAGCGCAAACTAGTGCAGTGTTAGTTTCCTCAGTTGTTCAAGGTTTTCTCAGTGTTAATCAATGTTTTTACATTTAGTTTACAATTACGCTGTGCATTCTATGGTTTAATTAATTATTTTTGTGCTTAGAAACTTAAAAAAGATATATATTTACATACAGTACGTATGGTCTGGAACGGATTAATTGTATTTACATACAATCCTATGGGGGAAATTGCTTCGGTTTACGACCAGAGTTTTGGAACGAATTATGGTCGTGAACCGAGGTTCCACTGTACTACTGAGCACATAATGCTAACACTTTCAAATTTCAAAAAAATGTCAAGACACTACTTGAAAAATTTGATCCCATTGTGTGACTTTGCTGACATCTCTGATGAATTTCATGAGGAGACATGTGAGAATACCGGGGTATTTTTTCTAAGGACAAGAATCTTAGAAGCATAAGAAAAAAGAAAATGTCTCAATTTTAATTCTTTCTGATCTCATTGTTGTCTACTAGAAACCACAAAGATATTAAGGAAAATTCTCTTTTGATTTTTTCATTCCTATGGGCAAGAGTACTTCTGGTGTCATAGCACTACATGATGGTGGTGGTCAGGTGGAAGTCCTAGGAAACAGGGATAATTTTCTTCACCACCTTCCCCTGGTAGCACCCATGATACCCAGTAAGGGTTGTCCCACTGGGCTACAGTTCCGAACAACCCAGCAGCGCTGCCACAAAGCATATCGGATGTCTGAAGTATCCTGGATGGTTTTCTTAATCTATCCCCTTTATAGTTTTGTCCAGGAAAAAGAATACCTCCATCCAATATGCCCCTTCCGATTTGCACCATTCATCCACATGTGAAAGGCTATGTATCATGCAACTTTTTTTTTACCTTTCCTAATCTCTTAACTGCGGTGGGCTGGCACCCTGCTCATGGTTTGTTTCCTGCCTTGCGCCCTGTGTTGGCTAGGATTGGCTCCAGCAGACCCCCGTGACCCTGTAGTTAGGATATAGCGGGTTGGATAATGGATGGATGGGTGGATAACCTCTTAAAGTCTTTCTTCTCTTCTTTAAATTCTTTTTTTTTTTTGCTTTTTGTTATTTTTTAAGTTTTGATTGGATATCATGCCCTTTGTGTTTTCTGAAATTACATCAGGATTGGTAAAATACAGGATATCTTGAGTAACTGAAAACATATGAAAAGACAGCACTGGAGCTGGTGAATCAATATCTTAAGCATTCTTGTTTGACACTAGATGTGATCTATCTTAATAATACTGTATATTTAAAAATATTATAATAATTTACCATATTGTTCTTCTCTTTTCTTTTTGTCTCTTAGTGCCCTCTTCTTTTAAAATAATGGAAAATGTAATTTGAATAATTATGATAGAAGTGCATTTTATTTTAATTAAAAGGAAACTATTTAGTCCTGTTATTTTGACATATTTATTTTAACATAGCTTAATAAAGCATGCTACATCAGAGTGTACTAGACTTCCGCTTAGCAGACAAGTGTTATTTAATGCTTATGTTTGTGAATTTGCTTTCAGACACCATGGAAATAATAAGTACAGTATAATACCAGCATGGACCACTTTTTCACAGACTATCGTACCTGAAATGGGAGAAATCCATCCAGGCATGAACATAGCTGATAAGGCCACACCTTGGGCCAAGAACAGAGTGAGAGATGATCTACACCAGTGGTCCCCAACCTTTTTGACAGCAAGGACCACTTTACTAGAAGCAAATTTTTCCAGGACCAGCGGGGATGGGGGTTTAGGGGCAGGATTCTGAGGATTCAGGGTGGGTTTGTAGGACAGTTTTATACACAATTTACATTACAATTCTATAATTATTAAGTTATTAAGCAGTTCGCATACGTTTGCAACCCGAGATTTTTCTTCTTTTTTGCATATAACAAAGACATATGCATTGCATTTGTCATTCCAACAGATTGCACATCACAAACATTAACACTGTTATCGTTTTTTCGTGTCTGCCATTTCTATAGAAGGGTGACAATGAGTTAAATTCCAATGGATGTTTTTCCGATGTTGACAAGCAATAAGCAAAAGGTATCATTGAAAACCACAGAAAACAAAAACAGCAAAAAAAAAAAAAACAGTACGAGGAAAGTTCGAAGAAAGAATTTTTTTTTTTTACAATGTTTCTGTTTGGGGATCGTTGTACAAATGTGCATATCTGAGCTGCGACCACAGATCTAACTGCTCTGCGGATGATTCATTCAAGCATTTCAAAGTCACTTAGTTGTAATGAAAGTATCTGCCGAATGTACTTCATAGTAACGAGATTTCTATAGACTTGTGTCATATGAGGAAACTGTCGGGACCATCAAAATACTTTTTTGTAATACTCTCTCACCTCGGTCTCTCTCCACTCTCTGCGCCGCTGCAAAGCCCCGCCCGCCATGTGTTCTGAAAAGTCTAAGTGAGTCTCCGTTACCAGCAGTTCTCTCGCGGCCTGGCTGTCACATGGCTGCGGCCCGGTAGTGGGCCACGGACCGGGGGTTGGGGACCCCTGATCTACACATATCAGCACTTACTGGATGTGCCAATTACCTATTTAGCTAGTTAGAACAACATATTTATTAACCATCTAACAAAGACTACAAACAACTTGCGATAAATTGTAATTCTTGGGAGCAGTTTATCCTACAATAATGGATGGAGCAGTAAAAGATTTTAACTGTGTTCCTCCAGCAACTTTTTGTAGATCACCTTAGATTAACTGAAGAACACAAGTAACCTGTTAAGTCGTGAAAGGAACAAGACCATCTACTTTCTCTGAGGTGGCACAGGCATGAAGGTCACAAGGCTGGGATCATCTGTTGTTGAAGTTAAAGCTATTTTCAGTAAAATAATCTGATCATTATCCCTTGGTATCATATCTTTATTTTTAAGTTTAAGTGGGAAAAAATGGAGGTAAATGACGGATTCTCGTAGTGTGGTAGACATTAGGACTTTAGGGTCTTTCAAAACTAGAGTTAATATTTTTTTAGAAGAATTAAGTGGATAGTACTGGTGAGCTTTGTTGGGCTGAATGGCCTATTCTCGTCTACATTGTTCTGATGAGATGAATTCTGAATAAGTGAAGTGGGTCTTATTTTAAATCCAGTGTAATAAGCCACTGTCTACTTTATTATAATCAATTTCCTTTATTTATTTTTTTTTTCTATTTCTATCATTGTAGTGTTTTACTATTAATATCTATGATAATTAGTATGTATGATCATTCCAGCAACTTACTATTGAGAGGAAATGGCAGATTTCGGGTGTGAAATGCATTGTAGCATGTCAGTGGACAGGGACTCATGTTCAAAATGAAAGAACTTTTTACAAAAGAATTTCAGCCAGTGGTAAATAATTTTTGCGCCAATGAAAATTTAACTCTGAATTAAGTGAACTCTGTTGCAGGAGGGTGAGCCCATCATTTCTGCATCCAAGTCCTTCACAGATCATGAAATAAATTATGCTCAAACTTTGAAAGAACACTTCATGGAATTGCTTGAATAAGCATTTCAATAGATGTCAAACTATAATGTAGAGTCACCACAAATACATCAAGTGCATCATGGGTAAATTACTTGCAAGCAGCACCACCAAGAATGACCAACTCATAAATGTTGACATTCCTCAACCAGGAATATATTGTTGTCAAGAAAGTCAAACAGTCTTAGCAAAGTCAAAGACATGCATATAAATACTATACACTATTATGTGGTTCTAAATTTACAACTAGAATTACCAGAGCCTACGAAAAAACTTGTATATCCGGCCCACCTTAAATCGCTTCTTAAAACCTTTCTCACCTCTCCGCCAGCGTCTTTTGTCATCTAAATGTACTGATAAAGACAAGCTGCCAGCAGCTGGCTATTCCATACCCCCAATGACTTAGAACGTAAACAGGCTTTTCCCAGCTAATGCCTTGATTGATTACCTGGGAGTGAAGTGGAGTTTTAGAGTAGAAATAATAAGATTGTTATTTGAAACACACGCATTTCGTATGTGTTGCATTTCTACAGTAATCTGTGTAAACACATTGTTAAAACAGAAACGTGTTATATATTCTAGTAGCAATTGACAAAATGTAGGCATAAACTATATAATGTATGAAGCCTGAAGTCCAAATATCAAAGAAACACTTTCACAAAAGGTACAAAAAAAAGCCACCGCCAAAAAAAACCGCCTTAGTGTGAGACATTGATATGAATTAACTATCACTGCTTCCGTGGCGCAACAGTATCAGTTGCTGACTGGGAATCAGAAGGTCATGAGTTAGATCCTGCACAACTTCCATTTGAGAAGTGTTCTTATTCTCACTATTTTAGAATAAAAAGATACATTTGATTTCAGTCTGTAACAGCTGGTGTAATTTATGATATTTGTAAAGGTTAGCTTTATTTTTTTTAAATTCACTTTTCATTGTCTCAGTCGCGTTCAGGATCCATCCCTACCGCCCCCCACCTGACACTGCTGTTTTTACATAAAGACGCGCTATAGTTCTGCAGTGTATCACGATACATACGACCGCGTGTTTTTTTCCCCCAATATTGCCAGTCCCCACGTGTTGATGTATGCTGTTTCTTTTGTACTCCAGGACATGCAGAGGAAAGCATAGTAAAGAGCAGTAACTTCAGCGCTATATGCAATCATCAGACACTCCCCATCTGATGCTGTTTTCACATAAAGACGTGCTAAAGCCCTGCAGTGTACTTGTGACTGCATTGTCGTACCAATGCTTGCGAACTGAAGTGTCTGCATGCACTTTTCGTGGCATTATACGTGTATTTTTTGAGCATGCCCATGTAGCTCAAACACAGGAACATATGTTGATGTAAAAGTATAACAAAACAAGTGCACTTTTATTCAAGACTATAACCGAAGAAAAAAGAAAGCAAGTTACAGTAGGCGGTTGATATGACAGCTTGCATGGTGGAATGCTAAGAACTGCTGATTTCCATTCTGTGCTATATAACTTAACATTTGAATCTGATGATTGCATATAGCGCTGTCTTGTTTAGTGTGCGCAAGAACATGCAGGTGGCCAGTTGCTGAGTGCTACAACGCACATTTTAAAAAAAGAAAGAGACAAATATATGTGACGTTTTGAAGAAATCATTTTATGACGCGAATAGTACCAATCAGAAAACATCGTCGAAGTAATGCAATATTATTTGAAAACGAACAGCGTCAGGTTGGGTGTGAAGTTATACTGGCGCTGTTTGAGTCAGATCAGAAGCTGAATAAGCTGAACAAGCTCATGTTCTGACTCTAAGTAAAAAAGCATGAATTAATGTCTTTATGTAAAAACAGCAGTGTCAGGTGGGGGGCGGTAGGGATGGATCCTGAACGCGACTGAGACAATGAAAAGTGAATTTAAAAAAAATAAAGCTAACCTTTACAAATATCATAAATTACACCAGCTGTTACAGACTGAAATCAAATGTATCTTTTTATTCTAAAATAGTGAGAATAAGAACACTTCTCAAATGGGAGTTGTGCAGGATCTAACTCATGACCTTCTGATTCCCAGTCAGCGACTGATACTGTTGCGCCACGGAAGCAGTGATAGTTAATTCATATCAATGTCTCACACTAAGGCGGTTTTTTTTTGGCGGTGGCTTTTTTTTGTACCTTTTGTGAAAGTGTTTCTTTGATATTTGGACTTCAGGCTTCATACATTATATAGTTTATGCCTACATTTTGTCAATTGCTACTAGAATATATAACACGTTTCTGTTTTAACAATGTGTTTACACAGATTACTGTAGAAATGCAACACATATGAAATGCGTGTGTTTCAAATAACAATCTTATTATTTCTACTCTAAAACTCCACTTCACTCCCAGGTAATCAATCAAGGCAAGAGCTGGGAAAAGCCTGTTTACGTTCTAAGTCGTTGGGGGGATGGAATAGCCAGCTGCTGGCAGCTTGTCTTTATCAGTACATTTAGATGACAAAAGACGCTGGCGGAGAGGTGAGAAAGGTTTTAAGAAGCGATTTAAGGTGGGCCGGATATACGAGTTTTTTCGTAGGCTCTGGTAATTCTAGTGTTAATGAAATGTGACTGGGGATGGAAAGGTAAACACAGAGAGCATGCAGCAGTATGTTTTTGCCTGGAGTTAACAAGACATTTTTTTTTCAGCAATTGCCCTCATACAACAAAGAGCACATAAATAGAAGATCCGAAACAGTCCATTGTCGATTACAGCAAAAATCTATGCTTTTGGAAGCACAAGCTATATAATGAGTGTAAATTTACAGAAATCTGCATCCACAGTCATGACATACAAACTGAAAGCAGACTTTCGAGACATGTCATACTAGAGAACATCAAGCCTAAAGTTCCCCATACCATAAAAAGCTTCCATTAACCATAAAAAACAGGAAAAAATTGGAATTATTCAGTAATTCAGCACTATCTCAATATATATACAAACTAGGAAATATCAGTCTCATAAAATTGGAGAAAATATATACATGGTGGAAACTAAAGCAGCAAAACCAAAAGACTTCCTATAACAAGGAGGAGGAGGAAGAGGTTAGGAGCACGCACTGATACAGCACTTTGCCACACCTAACACATGACAAACCAACTCAGGACCCGAGTGCAGCCATGCAACGGGTGACACAGCAGCACCACACTAGTTCAGCCAACCAAATACATTTTGTAGGCTTACAAGAATCTCATATTTTGAAAGTTTAATTTTGGAGCATGTAAGAGTTTCTTCTTCAAGAATTTTTTGTCATCTTGCCTGAAGAAGGGGCCTGAGAAAAAGCTTGAATATTGTAATCTTTTTAGTTAGCCAATAAAAGGTGTCATTTTGCTTGACTTCTCATTTCATCCATAATAGCTAACACGATACAACACCCTATTACTAATATGTTAACAAGTAACTTAATCTTTACAGACCATTCTTTTAGACAAACAGTTTAGTTTTTCATGAATGTTTAATATGGTTGGTATTCAGGGTGGACAAGAATGCAGATATTAAACTCTTGTAGCAATCTAAAGATGTTCCAACACATATTAGATTCCTATATGAGATTTTATCACACCAATAGGTTAAGCAGCTCTCAACATGAATTCAACAGATCTACCAAAGGTCAAAAGTCCACGTAAAGGACAATCATATATGCAGTGCATACCTATTAGGCAAATATGTGAGAACAGTGAAAGAGAACAGTTGGAAGAAAGGTAGGGAGCATTTTCCAGGCAACAAACCTACCCAGAATTTTGAAGACGTTATTCTTGACTGAATTACATACATAACTGTCCTTAGCAAAAGAATTGTCAAAAGAGGATGAGAAAGTTAGATAAGACCTATATATGTCAGTCAATTTGGCAGGTGCTAAAGTTTAATAATTAGTGTTTAAATGAATTGGTTACTAACATATTGAAAAGAGATTTTTTCTTTTTAATGACTTGGGATGTCGCGTATAAATTACATGACCAGAACACAGAGCTTTCTAGTTTTCTGGAGAAAGGCCGAAAGATTTGCAGACCTCATGTGGTAAATACTTCATTTTGGAAGTATGTTTCATTCCAGGCAAACAACATCTCCAGTGGCTTTTAATGGTGGTAGCCTGGCTGGTGGTAATTCAGTTATTAAGTATATAGATTAATTCTAAGTGTACCCAAAGAATGTTTTACTTTGAAAATTAATATTATTTCCCTCTTGCCACATAAACTGGTTGTTGTCTTTTACTCCATAAGCATTCCCATATTTTAGCAGCAGATATCATATTTAGAGAAGAGAAAGCGGAAAAACTTCTATTATTTGTATGATCTAGGGTTCACTGAATTTATGGTTGAAATATTTTTTTGCCTTTTCTTGTCTCTAGACTCCAGGTAGTTTATTAGAAAGAGTTCAAGGTTCAACAAAAAAGCAAGTTCAAAACTTTATTGACTCAATATAAACTAACATTCTCTAAATTAAGGTTCTTAAATGTGCCAAAAGCAGAAGCAAAGCAAGTGGATGTGTCAATACAACCTGGATGAATAGCAAATGTTCTTGTTAGAAAGTCTAGGCGTCCAATATATTTAGATACCAGGGGCCTCATGTATAACGCCGTGCGTAGAACTCACACTATAACACGGCATAAGCACAAAAGCAGGAATGTGCGTATGCACAGAAAAATCCAGATGCAGGAATCTGTACGTATGCAAACTTCCACGTTCTTCCGCTACATAAATCCCGATCAGCGTGAAAAGTAACGCGCCTTTAGTCCCGCCCCAACTCCTCCCAGAATTATGCCTCTTTGAATATGCAAATCAATATAAATAGCTTTCAGTGAAAAGACAATGGGAAAAGCACGAGGGAAAATATAAGAATTTCAGCAAATACCAAGTGGAGGCAAAGGAAAAATGTACTATTTGTTGGTTTAAACAGTGGTATAATCAACAAAAGGAAGTTGATCGAGTGTCGGAGAAACTCGAAAGCTCAAGTTCACAAAGTCGCACAGTGCCCGAAATCACATATCAAAGTCGCCGTGAAAAGGCGAGTCGTAGCCCACCGTCTGATTGTCATATGAAAGCTTATTAGGGTACAGACAAAAAAAATAGGCACACAGTGGGAAAAAAACACGAAATGTCAACTTTAATCTCGAAATTTCCACTTTAATCACGTAGTTTATTTTGCCATTAAAGTAGAACATCATAAACTTCATCTTAAAATCGTTTAATTTACTAGTTTCTCAAATCCCATTGTAACTAAAGTAGCACGTTAAATGCTTTGTTCTGTATTTGATCTTCTATGTGCTCTATGTGTGTGAATCACTACCTGTTTCTTAAACAGGCTTTCTCTTTCTCTAACAGGACACATAATCCATTACATTCGTGATATTACAGCTCTCTGAATAATTAAAATACTGAGATGTATACGTGATATCTTTTTCATGATGATAGGAATGAAAGCATGTTATTAAACATGGAAACACGGTGGCGCAGTGCTTGTTTATGTCTCACGCAAGAGGCTTGCTGCGCCATGCGCAACCTTCGATGAAATAATTTATTACAGAAGTACTGTCTCTTTCAAACGTACTAACCTCCAATTCCTGTCCTTACTTTTCTTTCTCCAAATACCCAATCGCCACACAATCAGCTCTGTAATAGATGTGAAGCCATCTGTAAGCTTAGAACGCCGATTCTTCAAAACTTTTAAGGAACATTGAAATATCTTATTAGTACATGTTTAATTATTCTATCCGTTTATCCTTCCAGTGTCGTATCAGCACCAGCAATAATACAACGCAATGCAGGAACAATCCCTGAACTAGCTAGCGCTGCGGCACCGTGTCCTCACATGTTTAATTATTAACAATACAGATTATTTAAATGAAGTTAAAGTTTTATCTGTATAATATAATCAACATATTTTGCTGCATTTCATCTTAAAAATGATATTGTCATCATATGTAAATACGCGCTTTATAAAGTGGCGCAGGTTGTGCAATATTATAACTGTAGTGCAAGTTTACAGTGAGGTAATTGTACTTATAAGTAGAAACAGTTCTACAAGGAGCACTTGATGGACTGATTGAGTGCGTTTATAGTTCTTGGGATGAAACTTTTTCTAAACCGCGAAATCCGTACAGGAAAGTCTCTGAAACGTTTTGCCGTGGCTGAGGCAGCGTCTGCTTCATGCTGTATACCGATAATTCTTTTTCCAATTAGCTACTGCTGTGATTCCCCACTCAGATACAGTGATATAAATACTCCGAGTGGTGCAGTGAGAGTAATATGGAAAAAGATGATCTGCTGTGGCAACCCTTAACACTAGAATTACCAGAGCCTACGAAAAAACTCGTAAATCCGTCCCACCTTAAATCGCGTCTTAAATCCGTTTGCACCTCTCCGCTAGAGTCCTTTGTCATCTAAATGTGCTGATAAACAAAAGCTACTAGCAGCCAGCTATTCCATCCCCCCACCGACTTAGAACGAATTTCTCCTAGCTCATGCCTTGCCTTGATTTGATTACAGTATCTGGGATTGAAGTGGAGTTTTAGAGTGGAAATAATATAGTGTTATTTGGAATACACGCATTTCATGTGTGTTCCGTTCCGTTCAGTAGTCTGTGCAAACACATTTTTAAAACAGAAACGTTTTTCATATTCTAATAGTAAATGACAAAATGTAGGCATAAACTATATAACGTATGAAGCCTGAAGTCCATATATCAAAGAAACACTTTCACAAAAGGTACAAAGAAGAGAACACGTGCGCTGTTATTCAAAAATATAACTGCACAAAAAAAAAGCCGCGTTAGCATGCCACATTGACACTCCTACTGCAACCGCCGCGGTGGCGTAATGGTATCAGCTCCTGACTGGGAATCAGAGGGTGGCGAATTCGATCCCGCATGGCTCCACTTCGAGAAGTAAACTGCTCTTATTCTTACAATTTTAGAATAACAACATAAATTTGATTTCAGTCTGTAACAGCTGGTGTAACTTATGATACTGGTAAAGGTTAGCTTTTTTTTTTTTTTTTTTTTTAATTCACTTTTCATTCTCGCAGTCGCATTCAGAATCAATCCATACAACCCCATCTGACATAAAGACGCGTTATAGGTCTGCAGTGTACCACGATGCATACTACCCCCCCCCCCCCCCCCCAAAAGGGTTCTGACACACAAACGCTGGCGAAGCTGCCTTCTTCGTATCTCACCGTCACTTGAAATCAGCAGTTCTTAGCATTGCACCACGCAAGCTGTCGTATCAACCAGCAACTGTAACTTGCTTTCTTTATTCTTCGGTTATACTCTTGAATAAAAATGCACTTTTATTTATGTGAAAACAGCTGTGTCAGATGGGGTTGTATGGATTGATTCTGAATGCGACTGCGAGAATGAAAAGTGAATTAAAAAAAAAAAAAAAAAGCTAACCTTTACCAGTATCATAAGTTACACCGGCTGTTACAGACTGAAATCAAATTTATGTTGTTATTCTAAAATTGTAAGAATAAGAGCAGTTCACTTCTTGAAGTGGAGCCGTGCAGGATTGAACTCGCCACCCTCTGATTCCCAGTCAGGAGCTGATACCATTACGCCACCGTGGCAGTTGCAGTAGGAGTGTCAATGTGGCATGCTAATGTGGCTTTTTTTTTGTGCAGTTATATTTTTGAATAACAGTGCACGTGTTCTCTTCTTTGTACCTTTTGTGAAAGTGTTTCTTTGATATATGGACTTCAGGCTTCATACGTTATATAGTTTATGCCTACATTTTGTCATTTACTATTAGAATATGAAAAGCGTTTCTGTTTTAAAAATGTGTTTGCACAGACTACTGAACGGAACGGAACACACATGAAATGCGTGTATTCCAAATAACACTATATTATTTCCACTCTAAAACTCCACTTCAATCCCAGATACTGTAATCAAATCAAGGCAAGGCATGAGCTAGGAGAAATTCGTTCTAAGTCGGTGGGGGGATGGAATAGCTGGCTGCTAGTAGCTTTTGTTTATCAGCACATTTAGATGACAAAGGACTCTAGCGGAGAGGTGCAAACGGATTTAAGACGCGATTTAAGGTGGGACGGATTTACGAGTTTTTTCGTAGGCTCTGGTAATTCTAGTGTTAACGGGAGCAGCTGAAAGAAGAAGAAGATGCATTGAGAGTAACAACGCTAAAGCAGTTATGGTATTTGGAATACTATGGCTATTCCCTGGACCATTATATTGCTGCAGGTTAATTACAATCAGATGCGTTATACTAATAAACAATATGCAGTTAGTTTCAGTGTATTTATAAAGCCGCGTCAGGAATGTGGATCTAAGAAAGAAAGGGTGACCACACAGGAACAGTAGCACTGCTTTGATGCTGGGTGCCGCCAGTCTGCAGAACCGAGCGGAGAAATTGCGTATGCCAGGGTATGAGGTACTGTGGAAATGTGCGTGGCTTTATGTCAAGTTCAGGTTTTATACATTGCAATTTGAGCGTGGAAACGTTCGTACGCAACATTTCTGTGCGTACGCACCGTTGATATATGAGGCCCCTGGTGACTCTTTCAGTCTTGTATTGTGCTTCTGAGTTGATAGGTCTTTAATCTGGCATGATCTCTGGATATTAATGGAGAGGGCAGAGACAAGCAAGCTGGTGTGCAACAATAGTTTATCCAGTCTTGCTCTTCATCATAGTTTAGGGGCCAACTCCTTTTCTGTGCTCTCACCAATACCTTTGGACCAATCCTGGCTTCTTGAACCTTCTATCTGTGTCTGTGGGCTGGGTAAAAGATGTCTCTTTGCTTTGTAAACCCCACAACTGTGGTAAGTTTGTTAACTTAGATGACCCCAAGTTCCTCTTTTTACTGATTCTGAATTGTTATCTGGTGAGCAGATCAAGCAAGCAAGTTCGCATTATACGGTAACTGAAAAGTTACAGTATAAAATATTACCTGTAAGAATATCAGCAAAATAGCCTACCAATTGTCAATTGTCTTCCAGAAATAGATTTCTTTTAATTGTGTGTTTATGTATGCCTAAGTTTGAGCCCTTCTGTCAGATTAGGCTCAGGAACTCTGATAACATTAACTAGATACAGCAGGCTTTAAAATGAGGATACATATTTCTCTTTATAAATAACATGCTTCACTGTAAATTATTCAGACATATAGACATAAATTATGTGACAAGGGACACCTACACAGTGTTTCCTAAAAGCTATATGTGTGTTAAAATTCCTTTACATGCAATCTTTCAAGTCTTGATTTTGTCTTTAAAACCATTTTTGCTTTTTGCATACGTAATTAAAAGTCTTAACACTTTTTGCTCATGTTTTTTATCTCTGAGGAGTTCTGCTGCCTGCATAATTTTACCCAGAGTAAAGGTAGCAATGTGCAGAATGTATATACATTATCCTGACAAGAAATTCAAATGACAATGCCCATGGCATCAGAGCTTGTGTATATTTTGAATGTAAAAATATATGCATATTAAATCTGCCCTTTAAATGTAAACACGTCTCAGGGTTAGGAAACATCTTTTGCAGTTTTGATCATAGTGATAACATGATACATCATAGATTATAAGAAAGCCTACTTATAGCAAATGAGACATTATTTTCAGTTAGCTGTCAATTTAGAATTTATGAATAGAATTTAAGGCTGTTATGATATTAGCCCCTCAGGTAAAATTTAAAATGGAATATCTGCCACATTTAATCTTTTTTTGCATGCTACTGGTGTGCATTTAAAGCGGCATATAAGAAACTGTAAAATAAAACTCATGAGTCATAATAGGATTTCTTATAAGGTAAGGGGATAGTAGTGTGAAGTTAACAAAAATGTTTGCCCCTTTTCTGATTGCCTCTATTATTGCAAAAGTCATGTCATGTCATTTTCTAACCCTCATAATCCAGACACAGGTCACAGTGGGGCTGCAAACTGTCCCAGCTAGCATAAGGCGCAGGACAGGAACAAACCCTGGACAGGGCAAACACACACACTAGGGCCAATTTAGCATCGCCAATTCACCTAACCTGAATGTTTTTGGACAGTGGGAGGAAACCGGAGCACCTGGAAGAAACCCATGCAGACTCAGAGAGAACATGCACACTCCACATAGGGAGGACCTGGGATGTGAACCCTGGTTTACATACTGCGAGGTAGCAGGATTATCACTGCACCACCAACTCCAAAAGTTTGACACTAAATGTTTTCTAATATTAGATAAAGGACAGCTGAATGGGCAAGAAAATGAATAATTTATGTTTTAATCATCATTACAATTATTAAATAAACAAAGTTATTCAATACCAACTGGTACTGTTTGAAAAAATAATTGCCCCCTGTAGTGTGCAGGAGATAAAATCAATATGTTATTAGGTTTTCTGCTTTAAATGGTTATGCAAATATACAGAGAATTTTTGTTGTTTCTATATTTTACACACGCATATAAAATAATTTAGATGGTGTGACTGGCAATACAGACTAGAAGGGATTCAAAAAGAGTGCTGGGGCACCAACAGTGTGACCCCCATTTAATACAGAATGAGAAAAATATGGAATGTGTGTGGCACAACAAAAAAGATGGCCAGCAGTGGACCAAGACTTTAATTTCTCTGTCTGGAGTTGTGTATTATCACTTGGCAACTGCATCCTCTATGAAGCTCTGCTTTAAATGAGATCCCATCTTTTGGGTTGACTTCCACCTTTTCAGAGCCAGACTGGTAGGGGTGGGGCTCACTCTGGGCATCTGAGGTATGGTCAGTATACCTCTCTGGCTACCTTCTTCAAATTGAGGGCAAAGTAAAAGATACTGTCAGAGACAGCGCCCCTCCTGTCCTAGTGTGATGTTGCTTACCTTAGCAGAGCCCAGAAGATGGTCCCCTGGCACTAGAAATAAAAATATGAGACAGCTTATGAGTTGCAAAATAAGTTTTTAAAGAAATGTACACATGCAGAGAGAAATCCAGAAAAAAAGATTTTAACTTCTAGACTAAACATCC
This sequence comes from Erpetoichthys calabaricus, assembly GCF_900747795.2. Lineage (NCBI taxonomy): Eukaryota > Metazoa > Chordata > Cladistia > Polypteriformes > Polypteridae > Erpetoichthys > Erpetoichthys calabaricus. The sequence goes on along the minus strand of NC_041400.2, from coordinate 102,913,093 downwards.
CTAAAAGGTGAAAAGAACCAATTAGTTGAAGCAGATGCCACATTTTGCTGTATCTCCCTCATCATTAGCACTCATTTATTATATGATAAAACATGTTTGAGTTTTCGTGATATGCAAATTTTGAGGTCTAGCTCATGGGAGATGCCAATGAGTGATGCTGTGGTAAGATTCATAAATATGTCCACAATTTCTGACAAGGCAGTTGACTAAGATGAGAAATCAGAGAACATACTAAACCATTATTGCTATATTTTCAAGAGGTAACATTGTCACAGTCAAAATCAACATCAGCTTTACCATATAGAAGTGGCTGAGAATAAGCTCATGGCTCACAGTGTACAAATAGTGCAAAGAATACAAGAAAAACAGACAAAAATGGTGCTACATGCTATTTAAATAGGCAGTATGCCAATACAGTAAACTGTCAAAATGACACCAAAGGCCCATTTAAATGCAAGTCACAGGTCAGTGCAGTGACTGATCTGTTGACATGATAATTAAAGTGACTCGTGCATAAACTGCAGAGAGAGATCATGATTTAACACTAGAATCACCAAAGCCAACAAAAAATCTTATAAATCTGTCCCACCTTAAATCCCTTTGCACCTCTCCGTCAGCGCCTTTTGTTTTGTTAATGTGCCGATGAAGAGAAGCAGCAAGCAGCCTACTATTCCATCCCCCCACCGCTGCAGAACGGGCACAAAATTCTCCCAGTTCCAGCCTTGATTATCTGGGAGTGAAGTGCTGGAGTTTTAGAATGGAAATAGATCATTATTTGGAACACAAGCATTTCATGTGTGTTCCGTTTCTACAATAATCTGTAAAACACATCGTTAAAACAGAAATGTTTTTCATATTTTAGTAATAAATGGCAAAATGTGGACATAAACTACGTAATGTATGAAGTCTGAAGTCCAAAGATCAAATAAATGCTTTCACAAAAGGTTCAAGGACAATGCAATAGCTTCTGTGCTGCAGTTGTAAGAATTGCTGACTTGTAATTAAGAGTCCCCCAGTTCGATCCTGACTGCTTCATATATTTACCGTTTTGAGTAGTGAGCTGCTCTTATTGTTAATATTATACAATAAACCCATACATTTTATTTGCGACTGTAACAACCAGGTTCTACATCATCTGGGCCAATTCTGCCATACCTGGTTATATCTCTTTTCCCCAGGCTACCAAGCTTCTCCACAGCCTGATGCCCATTTTCCTCATCTATCCAAAGAACACGAAACACCATTCCACTTCCTGGTCTTATATCACAAATTTGAACAAATTTTATCTGATCCTTAGCCGTTGTGAAATGCTGCTATACCTACAGATCACTTGCTATATTATGGTTTCACTGTTTACTTAAATAGTTAATTGTTTCATTTTTTGTAATTGATTGTTCTTTATTTGTTTGTAGATCTATCATTAATTCATTTGTACTGATTTTTATTTCCTTGGGTACTGTTTAGATGTGTTTTTTGTGTTCTTACTAGATGTTATTGCACTTAACCTGTTTGTTCACTGTGTAAAGTCTTACAGTAAGTTTATTCCCCTTGTTCTGCAACTGTCTGTTGCACAATGCCTTTCTCTCATGTTAGTATAACCATTTTTTGTTTGTATTTTCCATTGTAGTCTGAGGGAAAAATATCTCACATTGCTATATACTAGTAATAAAACACCACTTGACTTGACTTGAAGATTTACCTACTGCTGTGCTCAAAGAAGATAACATATCTTTGCAGACTTTTCTCTCTTCTTCAGGGCTATATTGCTTATGCAAGAAGCCATCTGCCAGAAATCTATGACTTCTGATTCTGAAAACAAACTGATTTAATTCTAGTGAATTCCGTTTGCCCGAGGGAACATGGTTTTGCTGTGAAGTGTTTCAAATGAGTTCTGCTGCATTGCAGTGTTATTTCTGCTTTCCTAAGCATTAGTTTTCCCTGCTTTTCCTGTCCCTCTCTTGAGTCTGAGAAAGAAAGTCTGAGAGTGCAAGAATTCAAAGGTAATCCAGTTTGATATTGATTTCTCCGGTGTTCTAAAAAACGTCATAATAGACTACCTTTGAACTCTTGCACTTTCAGACTTTATTTACTTTTTAGAACCTTTACATACAGTATATACATGGCGGGCACCTCCATTAAGGCGAATCTGGCATTCTCCTAGGGCGCAGATCATAAGTGGTGGGGGGGTGGGGGTGGGACCCATCCGCACAGGTTAGTTACAGAACATTCGGTTGCTGCACTAATAAGCTTGGCCTAGGGTGAAAAATAGCCAAGCACTGCATATATATTATCTATCTATCTATCTATCTATCTATCTATCTATCTATCTATCTATCTATCTATCTACAGTATATAGAAACACACACACATAATGTATATGCAGTACCAGTCAAATGTTTTAGAACCCCTCAGTTTTCCAGTTTTCTTCAAATTTAATCAGCTGAAATGCAATGAATGACCTAAAATAGTGAAAAGGTAATTTAATATAAATATAAAGAAGATTACAAATGATACAAATGGCATCAGGAAAGATATAAAGGACATAAGCATGACAAACGAGAAGCTGCTTCGGGAGATTAAAGACCAGGAAAAATGTTTAAGTAATCACTGAGGCAACCTTTAAAGACATGCTAGAAAAAAATTGAGGAAAAAATACAGGAAAATGCAAGTAAGTTTGAGAATAAATTTAGAGGACTTGGTGCTCAGCTTAAAGACATTAAGCAAATGTTCACGACTTGTATTTAAATAGTTGAACAACTGGCATCTACTGCTGACAAAAAAAGCAACAGCTGCATATTCCAAATGCAAAGTGCTTGGAGGCAGACTAGCTGCACAGGAAGATGATACAGAAGGAATAATATCAGAATCAAAGGTCTCCCTGAAAACCATGAAAGTCCAAACCCAGTGAAATTTATAGCTGAACTATTTTCTAAAATAATTGGACAGGACTACAAATCAGACACCGAGATATCAGCAGCTTACCGCATACGTGGATCTAATGCCTCAAAACCAACAAGCCTCGTTGTGCTTTTCAACAAATTACAATGTAAATTAAATTTGATGTCACTTCTCAGACTGAAACAAGGGATTATATCTGAAAATAACCGCATTCATATTTTTCTTGATTTCTCACTTTCAACAGTTGCTAAATGTGCCACATTTTACAGCTCACCAACAGTCCTGAATTCCCAAATTTGCTCCTCTTCCGTTGCATCATTTCCACCTCCAACCCCTGAAGATGACGTCACTTCCGGACGCTTTCCCGATGATATCACTTCCGCCTACATCACTAATGGTGATGTCATTTCCTGTCGCCCCCCCTGATGACATCACTTCCGGTCATCACACGATGATGTCACTTCCGGTTGTGACATCATTTCCATCAGTACTTACCATTTTCTATTTAAACTCACCCTCAACTGTATTGCACTATCAACTGTTATGGTTTTGATCACTTTTTTCACCAACAGTTTTTGTAAAGATAGCTGAACATTATATAGGGACCATTCCCCAACTCTTTATTTAGTCTTGTGTGAGAGTAATTTCCTACACATGGGTACTGTTTAACATCATTCCCTGGGTTTACTCTTTCGGGACTGTTTAAGATTATATTCTAGGTTTATAGTATTTGGAATGTATTGCCAATAGATATTTCTACTTTAATTCTTTTATGTCGCTGCTAGGGAGCTTGTCTTGGTTTGGACATGTTCTGTTTCTAGGTATGTCATAGGACTAGGACTTTGTGTAGTGTGGTTTGGCCTCATGTGGGGAGGCAAAATGGGGGGCAGAGATAGAGAGCAAGATGTTTCCAATCTATCCTTTTAACCCTTACATTTATGTGTCAACACAACAATAGGCTTCAAAGCAATAAATCCTGGCAAAATTGGAAATTACAGTAAGGTTAAAGCAATCTTATATAATAATGTACTACCTTAATTTATGACTACACAATTGACTACAAAATGTCAACAAAAGTTTAGAAGCAAGATCTCTATGACCAAACAGTGAACTTTGTGAGCTGGAATGTCAAAGATCTTAATGAAGAATTAAAGAGAAAGAAAGTATTCTTTCACCTAACGGGTCTAATCACCAAGATAGTATTTTTACAGGACACACATTTATTAAGCAAGGATCGGTTTTGGTTGCAAAGAGATTGGACTGGCCAAATATTCCACTCCAGCTATACAAAGAAAACTTGAGATGTGGGAATTTTAATACATAGCACAATTTCATATGTACTATCAGATGTAGTATCTGATTGTGGAGGGCAATATGTAACCGTTATGCATAATTTATTTAATTGTAAAATGATTTTGATAAATGTCTATGCACCCAATATGGATGATAGAGACATCCAAAACGTACTTGCATCCATTCCTAATGTGAGCACTCATAAAATTATAATGGTCAGTAACTTTAATTGTGTTTTAAATCCAGACCAGGATATGTCTTCAGCCACAGGGGCGATAACATCTAACACTGCAAAAACAATTACATAGTTTGTAATTGATCACAACTTATCAGACCCTTGGAGATTTCTAAATCCAAACTCAAGTGCATATTCCTTCTTCTCACCAGTACATCTTTGTTACTCAAGAATTGAGTATTTATTTATAGATAACAGCTTGCAAGTACAACACCATTGTTATCTCTGAACACACAACCTCTGATCATGGAGCTTAAATCATTATGCCCTACATACTCATCTCGCAGCTGGCGTCTTAACAGACTTTTATTAGCTGATGAGAATTGTACAGAGTTTATATCCAAGCAAATTGATTTTTTTTAGAAACAAATACATCCTCAGAAGTCTTTGCAGAAATACTCTGGGAAACTCTGAAGGCATTTTTAAGAGAACTGATTATTTCATATCTCTCCCACAAAAATAAATCAGAAACAAAGTAGGCATCAGAGCTCGTGAAACATGTCAGGATGCCAAATGAGCCACTTTATAAGAAAAGACGGTCTTTGAATTTAGAACTCAACCTCTTGACAACAAAAGAAACGGAACAACTCATCTTTAAATTGAGTCATCATTACTATGAACGCAGAGAGAAGGTTAATAAGATCTTAGTTCAACAAATCCACAAGCAGGGAGTTCGCAATGCAATACCAATAATTACCAACACAGATGGAGACAAAATTATTGACCATGAAAATATAATACACATATTTAAAGAATACTATAAGTCCTTTAATTCTGCTTAGTTTTAAACAGACAAGACACAATCTAATGTGTTTTTCAATGCATTATAGAATCCACAGCTGTATACTGTCAGTGCAGAAGAATAGGATACACCTCTGCCACTATCAGAATTACTAGACACTATAAACTCACTTTAGACTTGGAAAGCTGCAGACCCTGATGATTACCCTGACAAATTTTATAAAACATTTTCAATTAAGTTAGCTCCCCTTTTATTAGCAACATTTATAGAAGCCAGAGACAATAAAATTCTACCTCAAAATTTTCGCAAAGCATTAATTACAGTCTTTCCTAAGAAAAATGAGAACTTATTTTAATGTGCATCATACAAGCCAATCTCACTTCTGAATAATGTTGTTAAGATGTTCTCCAAAATTTTAGCTAGAAGGATTGAGAAAGTGCTTCCTTCGGTAACAAGACCAAACCAGTTTTATTAAAGACACTTAGCTTCCAATCTTCGACGCCTGTTTAATGTAGTCAGTTTAAATACCTAGGAGTAAACATCACAAGTAAACATAAAGCTCTTTTTTAACAAAGTTTTGCTGTCAGCATGGAACAACTTAAGCAAGATGTGCACAGATGGTCTACCCTCCATCTCATTTTAGCAGGGAGAATTAACACTGTCAAGATGAATATCCTTCCTTAGCTTCTTCTATTTCAAATCATTCCCATATACCTCTACATTAACAAATTATTTTTTAAGAAATTAGGTTCAATCATAACCTTATTTATTTGGAATGCAAAACATCCACGCATCCAAAGGGCAACTCTACAACAACCTAAAGCAGAAGATGGCATGGCTCTACATAACCTTCAGTTTCATTACTGGGCAGAAAATATATAAGGTATAAGTACCTGGACATTGACTCAAATAGATAAACATAAACAGGATTGGTCTGCAATAGCAATAAAATCCTGCAGTACTTCTTTATATTCCTTGCTTTGTGCCCCAGTAAATACAAGTTAACGCCAATATACTAACAACCCAGTTGTTCTTCATTCACTTAGAATATGGAACCAATATAGGAAGTACTTCAAGATAGAGAAACTTTTATCTGTGGCACGTCTGTACGATAACCACCTTTTTCCACCCTGTCAAACTTACACAATTTTTAATGTTTGGAAAATGTACAGGATTAAATTACTTAGAGATTTGTTTTTGCATCATACGAACAATTACACTCCAAATTTAGCTTCTCATACACACTACAGTGATCCCTCGCTATATCACGCTTCGACTTTCGCGGCTTCACTCTATCGCGATTTTTTCTCATACACGCTTACGTCACTACGCGTGCGCTTTCTGAGAACTTTTATCTAAGCCCCACGATGGCTCCTAAACGTGCTGCTTTTTCTAAGCCTTCTGACAATGAAACAGAGGAAGATGCTTACAATCCAGGAGAAGGTGAAACTCTTGGATATGATCAAAGATGGCAATACCCTACAAAAGCCTCCTCACGCATATGAAAAGACAGCGCCAGCAACTGCCTATCAAGATGTTCTTCAGCTGCGCACCCAGACACCCACTGCCTACTCCTAGTACTCCTTCAGTGGAAGAAGACAACGACGCACCTGCTGAAGATACTGCACCACCTTATCACGCTTGGGTCACAGATTTGCACAGAGACACAGGAGGTTGTAGAAAAAAAAGAACTTTATTCAAAGCACTGCAAACAAACATTTGTCTCTTTTCAAAAGTTTAAACGTGCTCCATGACAAGTCAGAGTTGACAGTTCCGCCAGGAGCAGAGAATGTCTTAGAGAGAGAGAGAGAGAGAGAGAGAGAGAGAGAGAGAGAGACAAAACAACCAATTCCAAAGCTGAGAGGCGCTGCACAATACTGTTAAGTAAGCGGAGTACCGCGTGAGAGGTTTATTGCGCGTTATAGCGCAAGTAAGAAGGGTAAGGAGCAATGTGAAGGTAGACTGTCAGCTGTTTCAGGGGTTTTCCCAGGGGCGTCTGTGTCCTCTGAGGCTGCGATCATCGCTCCAGCTTAAAACCTGAAGACTCTCCTACTGAGCTCATGCCTTCATAGGTTAGTGGTTGTGTGTAAGAACTGTGTGTGTGTGTAATTAAATGTACAGTACAATAATAATAATATGATATTTGTAACGTCTAATATGTCTTATTTTCTCTTATTTTGTCTAATATATTGGGTAATACAAGTGTAATGGTGACTAAAGGGTGTTATTTCATGTCTAGAGGGCTCTAATAATATTTAAAAACGTATTTAGAAGGTCATAAACAGGTTTTCTATACTCTAACTGCGAAAATATTTGATTTATAAATAAAGAATCCTACTTCGCGAAAATTCATTTATCGCGGTAGAGTCTGGAACGGATTAACCGTGATAAACGAGGGTTCACTGTATTCCACTATTTTCAAATTAGAAACTTTGCTAAACAAAACCTGCCCAATTTTCCTCACTTCCCACCTACATCTATTCCAGAAGAAATATTGATCAGTCTTGAGGACTCAGACAGCATTTCTATACTTTATAAAAAACATTTTAAATTCCCTTCCTTTTAAAGAGTATAGTGGGAAAAGGATCTCTTACTCAACTTTTCAGAAAGAAGTGGAAGGCAACCATGCAAAGAATTCACCATATCTCCATATGCGCAAAGCATACAATTATTCAACATAAAATCTTTAATCGAGCACATCTGTCTCATTTAAAATTGTCCAAAATGTTTCCTGAGCAAGATCTAACCTGCAAATTTTGCAATTGAGCACCAGCCTTATTGGGCCATATTTTTTGGGTGTGCACTGGATTAACATCTTTCTGGACCAGAATCTTTAAATGCCTCTCAGACAGCCTTGGTGTCACAATCACTTCTAATCCATTAACAGCTGTGTTTGGTGGACTCCCAGATGGGCTTAAAGTGAAGAAAGACAAATAAACTGTAATTGCCTTTACTACACTATTGGCACATAGACTTATCTTGCTTAACTGGAAGAATCCTGGCCCACCTCTTTTAAGTCAGTGGGTAACTGATGTTATATACTATTTGAAATTGAAAAAAATCTGACTTAGAGGGTCTATTCAAAACATTTTTAAAACCTGGCAGGATATCATCAATAACATTTTAGAATAAGCTTTTATATTGGGGAAAAAGATTATCATCCCTCTTTTCTACTCTTAAAGTTTTACTCTGTCTGTTGGCCTTCCTTTCTTTCTTGTGGATGGGGGGTTGAATTTAGTTTTAAGTGTGACTTGTTTGTATGGAATGTTACTTGCTTTTAATAAATTCATTAAAAAAAAAAAAAAAGAAACTTGCAGTGCAAAAAATGCGTATGAATTGGAGTTCTGTGATCTTTGAAACTTTTAAAATGAAAACACTTCCTACAATTTTTAAAGACATTATATTAATAAGGCATTTGAAATTTATGTAACTCTTACAGTTCATACTTAACTCTCATTAATTATTTTGTAATGTTTAAAATAAACACTCTTATATGAAAATGCTGCTTTGACCAAAGTGCCACCTGAGTCGCCTCACCCCCAGTGCTGGCCCTGTTAGCCATAACTGTGTTTAAAGCAACATTAGTAAAAAGTAGATTATATCAAACACTACATTGAGCCAATATGTATTTGGAAGACACTGAGAAGTTGTTACTTTCAAAAATACTCCTGATAATGTACAGGTGTTACATTTTCCATAATTAATACTGCTACTTACTCAATTTGTGAGGTAAAAAAACTTTAATAGAAGTGAATTTATTTTATTTTGCCTACTCCTGCCCATACATCAACCTAACCTGAATGTGTTGGGAATATGAGATGAGATTCTGGAAAAAAAACATGCAGACATGACAAGAATGTCCAAACACATTGGACAATACCTTAAGTGGTATTTCAACCAGGCTGTTCAGGGCTGTGCGGCATTCGTACTAATCTTGTGTCTCCAATCCTCATAAAGAAATAATACTAATACAAGTTAAGGAGGCAGGATAAGCAAACTAATTAGTCTGCACTTCTCTTTTTGGCTATTACTGGCCTCTCTCACACTCTCACAAATCTGTCAGCCTGGGTATGACACTGTGTAGACACTTTCCTAGCTATCAACAACAAAACCTGTTGGAGGTGAAGGCTGTCTATGGAAACTGAACTTTCTTTTTGGGAATGTCACTGCCTTCATAATCAGTAAAAAGAAGATGCAAAATAAACCGAACTTAGTAGAGAAACCATCATTTCAGATCCAATAATCAGACTGAATGTGATAGAATTCTCAGGAATTCATATTCTGAAAAATTAAGAAGTAGAAAGACATTATGCACATGGCATAATAAAAACAAGCTGGTCACATGGCTACTTTCTAATGATAATTTCTGGCAGAACAGACAGAAATTAAAAGAGGAGTGTAAATGATAATTATAAATGATCAAATACATGCTATATGCAAATAGCACAGACACAAAATTTGATATATATATATATATATATATATATATATATATATATATATATATATATATATATATATATATATATATATATAAAAACAGAGGGACACATATGAAATTAAAGCAACAACAATATCTTTGAACATAAATGGTTATCAATCAGCTTAAACATATCAATCTTCCAAAAGAGTCCAATTTCTTAACTTATCTGAAACAGATGTTCTAAACAAACAAGGAAGCCATATCAAAATAAAGTAAAAGATACATGAGTGTCAAAGTTGTTCCGGCAGCTAATATTAAAATTAAACATTTCTCTCTTAGCTAACATTAATTGTTGACTTTTTCAGAAGATTAGTGTAAGAGCCAATCTTAAAAAGTTAATGCTTTAAGTTAAACTCATAATTTGAATAGAATATAATATTCTTTCATAGCTATAGACTATGGTATAGCCTTTACCCCTGCAAGTTAACATGATATAGAACCTTCTTAGCTATATGTGTGATACAGTGTGCTAATTAAATCAGTGTGTTTTTGGAGTTAGTCCAATTGCTAGAATGGACTGAAAGACACATTTACAGTATGTAAATGGGATAGGCATACAGTTTTCTGACCGTTTATAATTTATCCTGACCTGCTCTTGCCTTTTGGAACTACTTACCTTTGTTCAGACTCTCATTGGTTCTCTTGATGGCTAATTTTCCTTTCCCCAAAAAGAGCAAGGCAACTCTGTCTTTACCTTTTGCATAAAGAGTGAGTTTCTTGATTAATAGCCTTGCCTGTCTCCTTAGCAATGCTTCAGACAGTACAATGAAAAACTCGTTCCCCAGAAACTGTAAAATCTTGTGTTCACCAACCATGACAACATAATATCTTAAATTAGTAAATTATTGTCAATTCAATTCATGTAGATATGGGAGCTTAAACAGCAACTGCAACATTAAATTGTGGAGACAAACTTGTCATCCTTAACAGATGCAAAGTGGATGCATAGCTGCAACACACTGATGTGGTAAAACCAGTTATTAAATTCTTCTAACAGCTATAGCTATTCATAGTGAATTAACTAGGCCACTTTTCTCCCCACAATCATCTTCTTCTTCTTTCGGCTGCTCCCGTTAGGGGTTGCCACAGCGGATCATCTTCTTCCATATCTTTCTGTCCTCTGCATCTTGTTCTGTTACACCCATCACCTGCATGTCCTCTCTCCCCACATGCATAAACCTTTTCTTAGACCTTCCTCTTTTTCTCTTGCCTGGCAGCTCTATCCTTAGCATCCTTCTCCCAATATATTCAGCATCTCTCCTCTGCACATGTCCAAACCAACGCAATCTTGCCTCTCTGACTTTGTCTCCCAACCATCGAACCTGAGCCGACGCTCTAATGTACTGATTTCTAATCCTGTTCATCTTCGTCACACCCAATGCAAATCTTAGCATCTTTAACTCTGCCACCTCCAGCTCTGTCTCCTGTTTTCTGGTCAGTGCCACCATCTCCAACCCATATAACATAGCTGGTCTCACTACCGTCCTATGGACCTTACCTTTCACTCTTGCTGATATCTGTCTGTCACAAATCACTCCTGAGACTCTTCTCCACCCATTCCATCCTGCCTGCACTCTCTTTTTCACCTCTCTTCCACAATCCCCATTACTCTGTACTGTTGATCGCAAGTATTTAAACTCATCCACCTTCGCCAACTGTACTCCTTGCATCCTCACCATTCCACTGACCTCCCTCTCATTTACACACATGTATTTTGTCTTGTTTCTACTGACCTTCATTCCTCTCCTCTCTAGAGCATATCTCCACCTCTCCAGATTCTCCTCAACCTGCTCCCTACTATCGCTACAGATCACAATGTCATCAGCAAACATCATAGTCCATGGGGACTCCTGTCTAATCTTGTCTGTCAACCTCTCCATCACCATTGCAAATAAGAAAGTACTGAGAGCCAATCCCTGATGTAATCCCACCTCCACCTTGAATACATCCATTACTCCTACCGCAGACCTCACCACAGTCACACTTCTCTCGTACATATCCTGTACAACTCTTACATACTTCTCTGCTACTCCCGACTTCCTCATACAATACCACAACTCCTCTCGAGGCACCCTGTCATATGCTTTCTCCAGGTCCACAAAGACGCAATGCAACTCCTTCTGGCCGTCTCTATACTTCTCCATTAACACCCTCAGAGCAAACATTGCATCTGTGGTGTTCTTTCTTGGCATGAAACCATACTGCTGCTCACTATTCATCACCTCACTTCTTAACCTAGCTTCCACTACTCTTTCCCATAACTTCATGCTATGGCTCGTCAATTTTACCCCCCTGTAGTTACTACAGTCCTTCACATCCCCCTTATTCTTAAATATCGGCACCAGTACACTTCTTCTCCACTCCTCAGGCATCCTCTCACTTTCCAAAATTCCATTAAACAATCTGGTTAAAAACTCCACTGTCATATCTCCTAAACACCTCCATTCTTCCACAGGTATGTCATCTGGACCAACGGCTTTTCCATTCTTCATCCTCTTCATAGCTGTCCTTACTTCCTCCTTGCTAATCCGTTGCACTTCCTGATTCACTATCTCCACATCATCCAACTTCTTCTCTCGTTCTCTTCATTCATAAGCCTCTCAAAGTACTCTTTTCATCTGCTCAACACACTCTCCTCGCTTGTGAGTATGTTTCCATCTTTATCATTTATTACCCTAACCTGCTGCACATCTTTCCCAGCTCGGTCCCTCTGTCTAGGCAATCGGTACAGGTCTTTTACTCCCTACTTAGTGTCCAACCTCTCATACAACTCATCATACGCTTTTCTTTAGCCTTCGCCACCTCTCTCTTCACCTTGCACCTTATCTCCTTGTACTTTTGTCTGCTTTCTGCATCTCTCTGACTATCCCACTTCTTCTTTGCCATCCTCTTCCTCTGTATACTCTCCTGTACTTCTCCATTCCACCACCAGGTTTCCTTTTCCTCCTTCCTCTGTCCAGATGTCACGCCAAGCACTCTTCTTGCTGTTACCCTTACTATATCTGCTGTAGTTTCCCAGCTGTCTGGTAACTCTTCACTGCCACCCAGTGCCTGTCTCACCTCCTCCCTAAACTCAACCTTGCAGTCTTCCTTTTTCAACTTCCACCATTTGATCCTTAGATCTGCCTTCACTCTCTTCCTCTTCTTGATCTCCAATGTCATCCTACAGACCACCATCTTATATTGCTTAATTACACTTTCCCCTGCCACTATTTTGCAGTCTCCAATCTCCTTCAGATTTACTCTTCTGCATAGGATGTAATCTACCTGTGTGCATCTTCCTCCACTCTTGTATGTAACCCCTATGTTCCTCCCTCTTCTTAAAATATGTATTCACCACCGCCATGTCCATCCTTTTGTCAAAATCCACTATCCTCTGACCTTCTTCATTCTTCTCCTTGACACCATACCTACCCATCACCTCCTCATCTCCTCTATTCCCTTCACCAACATGTCCATTGAAATCCGCTCCAATCACCACATTTTGTCCCTTGGGTACACTGTTCATCACTTCATCCAACTCACTCCAAAAATCTCCGTTCTCATCCATTGCACACCCAACTTGCGGGGCATATGCACTAACAACATTCATCATCACACCTCCAATTTCCAGCTTCATAATCATTACTCTGTCTGACACTCTTTTCACCTCCAGAACACTCTTGAGATACTGTTCCTTCAGAATAACCCCTACCCCATTTCTCCTCCTATCCACACCATGATAGAACAATTTGAATCAACCTCTAATCCACCTGGCCGTACTCCCCTTCCATTTAGTCTCTTGCACACACAATATATCAACCTTCCTTCTCTCCATCATATCTGCTAATTCTCTCCCCTTACCAGTCATACTGCCAACATTCAAAGTTTCTACCCTCAGTTCTACTCTCTTTACCTTGCTCCTATCCTCCTGCCTCCGGACACATCTCCCCCCTCTTCTTCTCCTTCTTCTTCTTCGGCCAACAGTAGCCCAATTTCTGCCAGCACCTGTTGACTAACAGTACTGGTGGTGGTCGTTGTTAACCTAGGGTTTGACCGATCCAGTATGGAAATTTGTATTATTGTCTGCATATTGATTTGGCAAAATTTTACACCAGATGCCCTTCCTGACATAACCCTCCCCATTTATCCGGGCTTGGAACCGGCACAAAGAAACACACTGGTTTGTGCATCCCCTGTGGCTGGGTTACTTTTCTCCCCACAATAAAGAGAGATAAACCTCAAATCATTCTTATTTAAATATTTATTTTCTCTGGCTACCAGATAAATATCCTTTTTGTGGCAGGACTGAGAAAAACTACAACAGCAGCAGAGCAGGAGACCTGTCATCCTATTATTCTAGTCTGTGACTGTAATAAAGAAAAGTAATCAGACTATGCTTTTAGGCAACTGTTTTCCCTTTCAAAAAATTTGTCTCTGAAACTGATTATAGAGTAGTCAGATTTAATTCATCTTTTATGGATTCTAATTGAATTAGTTTGCAGTCTTCATGGATTCTTCTATTTTTGTTGCAACTTAATAAGACTCAGGTTACAACAATGAGATTTACTGTTTAACTACTGTAGATAGAATCATAAATTAAATAGAACCACATAGGCTCTTATTATTCTTTTAAGAGTTTCGTTAAACTCAACTAAGATACAGTTTTCAGTGTTGCCACACTTATAATGAAAATGTGCATTGCTAAATTAAAGAAATTAACAGATTGTTATTTAAAGAAGTGGGCAGATGTACATAAGACACTGCCAACATGGTCATCTAAGAGAACCATTTTAATTGTAAGTGCATAAAGATTATTATTTGTTCGACAATTAGACTAAAACTTTATTTTAACTTTATGGCAAAGTCATAAATAAGAAACTGCCAAGACTTTACAGTTGATTTACTGTCACTTGATCAATACTATTGAGTTCTTTTGTTTCACACAGATATGGCCTACCCAAAATACCTCTGTGTCTATTAAACTTGCACATGTACAATTTACGTGCACATATGCTTTTATGGCTTTCACCTGCTATCTTTTTGATTAACACTAGAATCCCTGAAGCCTACGAAAAAAGTTGTAATCCCAGGCCACCTTAAATTCCTTCGCAACTCTCCATTAGCGTCTTTTGTCTTGTAAACGTGTCGATAAGCACAAGCAGCAAACAGCCTGCTTTCCCATTCCCAAACCACGGTAGCTTAACACTAGAATTACCAGAGCCTACGAAAAAACTTGTAGATCCGTCCCACCTTAAATTGTTTCACACCTCTCCATCAGCGTCTTTTGTCCAGTAAATGTGTTGATAAGCAGCAAACAGTAAGCAGCCTACTATCACATCCCCCCACCGCCGCACAGTTTTCTCAGGTCAAGTCTGTTTACCTGCGTGTCAGTTGCTTAGAGTTGTATAGAGTGAGAATTCAAGTGAAATGACACCTTTTACAAATACTGTATCGTTATTAGGAACACATGCATTTTATGTGTGTTCTGTGTCTACAACAATCTATGTAAACACATAGTTAAAACAGAAATGTTTTTCATGTTTTAGTAATAATTGACAAAATGTAGACATGAAGTGTTTAATGTGTGAAGCCTGAAGTCCAAATATCAAATAAACACATTACACAAAAGGTACAAATATAACAGAACAAGTGTGCTTCTATTCAAGAATATAACTGCAGAAAAAGAACTCGCATTAGGGTGCAACATTTACACCCCTTTGATACGATCACTTTGCTGGTGCAACGGTATCAACTGTTGACTGGTAATCAAAACTTCATGGGTTCAACCCCAGATGAGTCCATTTTGAGAAGTGAGCTGCTTTTATTCTTACTATTTTTGAATAAAAACATACATTTGATTTGAGTCTGTAACAGCCACATCGACACATTTACAGGACAAAAGACACTGATGGAGAGGTGCGAAGCGATTTAAGGTGGGACGGATCTACAAGTTTTTTTGTAGGCTTTGGTAATTCTAGTGTTAAGTCTGACAAAAAGTTCTCCCAGCTCAAGTCTGTTTATCTGGGTGTTATGTGCCTGGAGGAGTATAGGGTAAATAATATATCATTATTTGGAACACATGCATTTCATGTGTGTTCCATGTCTACAGCGATCTGGGTAAATTTAGGATGACAGGAAATGTGAGGCAAGAAATTTTGAACACATAGCTAGAACACAAACTTTTTTCATGTTATATTTAGTACTAATGACAAAATTTTGACTGAAGTCCAAATATCAAATAAATACTTTCACAAAAGGTACAAGTATAACAAAACAAGTGTGATTTTACTCAAAGGTAAAACTGAAGAAAAAGAAATACGGTTAGGGTACAATGCTGACACCATTGCTTGGCTGGTGCAGAGGTAAAAACTGCTGACTCATAATCAAGAGGTTGCAGGCTCGATTCTGGGTCCTTCCTAGATTTACCTTTTTGAGTAGTGAGCTGTTCTTATTGTTACTATTATACAATAAAAACACACATTTGTTTTGAGTCAGTAACAGCTGGTGTAAATTTATGGTACTTGTAAAGGGTAGTATTTTTTTTCTTATTCAGTTTTAATCTCTCAGTCACGTTCATGCTCTCCCTGATCTGACACTGCTGTTTTCAAATAAAGACATGCTATAACTGAAGTGAACTCAGATGAGGATGAGGGTTCAATATCGGAGAAAGAGAACAGAAACCCTCCCTGCAAGAAACGTCCACTCACATATACGAACAACGCAGCTGCACCAGACATAAAGGTGAAAGATAGCACCGTTTGGATGCAGCAAGAGGTTGGATGTCATCCTGACAGTCAGTCTGCCATACGCATGTCCATCAAAGAAACACCAGGGCTTACAGAGCTTGCCAAGGTATAGTGCAAAGATCCACTTGTGATTATGTTTCTTGATGGTCTTTATATGAAATACATTTATATGTTACTTACATAAACGCCACATCAAATGTTGTTTACCTCTATTTATTTACTTACCTTCCTACAGCGTAAAGTCAAAGTAGACTGGAAAGCTTCCTCTACTTGATCGACACTTTACATAAAGTACGACAGTAGCGTCCACCTGCAGCTTTAACCGTAATGGTTAATGTGAATAGTTTTATGCATGAGTATTTATACTTATATATATCTATACTAATAAAAGGCAAAGCCCTCAATGACAGACTGACTGACTGACTGACTGACTGACTGACTGACTGACTGACTGACTGACTGACTGACTGACTCACTCACTCACTCACTCACTCACTCATCACTAATTCTCCAACTTCCCGTGTAGGTGGAAAAAGGTTTTCTTTTCTTCTTAATAAAAATTTAAAAGCACAACTTCGCCTCTGCAAAGCGCGCCTGACTTTATTGAAAAGAAACTAAACTTGCAGCGCCGCCGCTATTCAATGACACTTGCCTATCGCCTGACTTTATTGAAAAGAAACTAAACTTGCAGCGACGCTATTCAATGACACTTGCCTAACGCCTGACTTTATTGAAAAGAAACTAATCTTGCAGCGCCGCTATTCAATCACGCGCCGCGATTCAATGACACTTGCCTAATGCCTGACTTTATTGAAAAGAAACCAAACTTGCAGCGCCGCCTCTATTCTATGACACTTGCCTAACGCCTGACTTTATTGAAAAGAAACCAAACTTGCAGCGCCGCCGCTATTCTATGACACTTGCCTACGCCTGACTTTATTGAAAAGAAACTAAACTTGCAGCGCCGCTCTTCACTGACGCGCCGCTATTCAATGACACTTGCCTAACGCCTGACTTTATTGAAAAGAAACTAAACTTGCAGCGCCGCCGCTATTCTATAACACTTGCGTAACGCCTGTCTTTATTGAAAAGAAACTAAATTTGCAGTGCCGCCGCTATTCAATAACACTTGCCTAACGCCTGACTTTATTGAAAAGAAACTAAACTTGCAGCGCCGCTCTTCACTGACGCGCCGCTATTCAATGGCACTTGCCTAATGCCTGACTTTATTGAAAAGAAACTAAACTTGCAGCGCTGCCGCTATTTTATGACACTTGCCTAACTTTATTGAAAAGAAACTAAATTTGCAGTGCTGCTATTCAATGACACTTGCCTAACGCCTGACTTTATTGAAAAGAAACTAATCTTGCAGCGCCGCTGTTCAATCACGCGCCGCTATTCAATGACACTTGCCTAACGCCTGACTTTATTGAAAAGAAACCAAACTTGCAGCGCCGCCGCTATTCTATGACACTTGCCTAACGCCTGACTTTATTGAAAAGAAACCAAACTTGCAGCGCCGCCGCTATTCTATGACACTTGCCTAACGCCTGACTTTATTGAAAAGAAACTAAATTTGCAGTGCTGCTATTCAATGACACTTGCCTAACGCCTGACTTTATTGAAAAGAAACTAAACTTGCAGCGCCGCTCTTCACTGATGCGCCGCTATTCAATGACACTTGCCTAACGCCTGACTTTATTGAAAAGAAACTAAACTTGCAGTGCCGCCGCTATTCTATGACATTTGCCTAACGCCTGACTTTATTGAAAAGAAACTAAATTTGCTGTGCCGCTATTCAGACACTTGCCTAACGCCTGACTTTATTGAAAAGAAACTAATCTTGCAGCGCCGCTATTCAATCACGCGCTGCTATTCAATCACGTGCTGCTATTCAATGACACTTGCCTAACGCCTGACTTTATTGAAAAGAAACCAAACTTGCAGCGCCGCCGCTATTCTATGACACTTGCCTAACGCCTGACTTTATTGAAAAGAAACTAAACTTGCAGCGCCGCTCTTCACTGACGCGCCGCTATTCAATGACACTTGCCTAACACCTGACTTTATTGAAAAGAAACTAAACTTGCAGCGCCGCTGCTATTCTATGACACTTGCCTAACGCCTGACTTTATTGAAAATAAACTAAATTTGCAGTGCCGCTATTCAATGACACTTGCCTAACGCCTGACTTTATTGAAAAGAAACTAATGTTGCAGCGCCGCTATTCAATCATGCGCCGCTATTCAATGACACTTGCCTAACGCCTGACTTTATTGAAAAGAAACTAAACTTGCAGCGCCGCTCTTCACTGACGCGCCACTATTCAATGACACTTGCCTAACGCCTGACTTTATTGAAAAGAAACCAAACTTGCAGCGCCGCCGCTATTCTATGACACTTGCCTAACGCCTGACTTTATTGAAAAGAATCTAAACTTGCAGTGCCGCTCTTCACTGACGCGCCACTATTCAATGACACTTGCCTAATGCCTGACTTTATTGAAAAGAAACTAAACTTGCAGCGCCGCCGCTATTCTATGACACTTGCCTAACGCCTGACTTTATTGAAAAGAAACTAAATTTGCAGTGCCGCTATTCAATGACACTTGCCTAACATCTGACTTTATTGAAAAGAAACTAAATTTGCAGTGCTGCTATTCAATGACACTTGCCTAACGCCTGACTTTATTGAAAAGAAACTAAACTTGCAGCGCCGCTCTTCACTGACGCGCCACTATTCAATGACACTTGTCTAACGCCTGACTTTATTGAAAAGAAACTAAACTTGCAGTGCCGCCGCTATTCTATGACATTTGCCTAACGCCTGACTTTATTGAAAAGAAACTAAATTTGCAGTGCCGCTATTCAGACACTTGCCTAACGCCTGACTTTATTGAAAAGAAACTAATGTTGCAGCGCCGCTATTCAATCATGCGCCGCTATTCAATGACACTTGCCTAACACCTGACTTTATTGAAAAGAAAGTAAACTTGCAGCACCGCTGCTATTCTATGACACTTGCCTAACGCCTGACTTTATTGAAAAGAAACTAAATTTGCAGTGCTGCTATTCAATGACACTTGCCTAACGCCTGACTTTATTGAAAAGAAACTAATGTTGCAGCGCCGCTATTCAATCATGCGCCGCTATTCAATGACACTTGCCTAACACCTGACTTTATTGAAAAGAAACCAAACTTGCAGCGCCACCGCTATTCTATGACACTTGCCTAACGCCTGACTTTATTGAAAAGAAACTAAACTTGCAGCGCCGCTCTTCACTGACGCGCCGCTATTCAATGACACTTGCCTAATGCCTGACTTTATTGAAAAGAATCTAAACTTGCAGTGCCGCTCTTCACTGACGCGCCACTATTCAATGACACTTGCCTAACGCCTGACTTTATTGAAAAGAAACTAAACTTGCAGCGCCGCCGCTATTCTATGACACTTGCCTAACGCCTGACTTTATTGAAAAGAAACTAAATTTGCAGTGCCGCTATTCAATGACACTTGCCTAACATCTGACTTTATTGAAAAGAAACTAATCTTGCAGCACCGCTATTCAATCACGCGCCGCTATTCAATGACACTTGCCTAACGCCTGACTTTATTGAAAAAAAACCAAACTTGCAGCGCCGCCGCTATTCTATGACACTTGACTAACGCCTGACTTTATTGAAAAGAAACTAAACTTGCAGCGCCGCTCTTCAATGACGCGCCGCTATTCAATGACACTTGCCTAACGTCTGACTTTATTGAAAAGAAACTAAACTTGCAGTGCCGCTCTTCACTGACACGCCGCTATTCAATGACACTTGCCTAACGCCTGACTTTATTGAAAAGAAACTAAACTTGCAGTGCCGCTATTGAATGACGCACCGCTATTCAATTACACTTGCCTTACGTCTGACTTTATTGAAAAAAAACCAAACTTGCAGCGCCGCCGCTATTCTATGACACTTGCCTAACGCCTGACTTTATTGAAAAGAAACTAAACTTGCAGCGCCGCTCTTCAATGACGCGCCGCTATTCAATGACACTTGCCTAACGTCTGACTTTATTGAAAAGAAACTAAACTTGCAGTGCCGCTCTTCATTGACACGCCGCTATTCAATGACACTTGCCTAACGCCTGACTTTATTGAAAAGAAACCAAACTTGCAGCGCCACCGCTATTCTATGACACTTGCCTAACGCCTGACTTTATTGAAAAGAATCTAAACTTGCAGTGCCGCTCTTCACTGACGCGCCACTATTCAATGACACTTGCCTAATGCCTGACTTTATTGAAAAGAAACTAAACTTGCAGTGCCGCCGCTATTCTATGACACTTGCCTAACGCCTGACTTTATTGAAAAGAAACTAAATTTGCAGTGCCGCTATTCAATGACACTTGCCTAACATCTGACTTTATTGAAAAGAAACTAATCTTGCAGCACCGCTATTCAATCACGCGCCGCTATTCAATGACACTTGCCTAACGCCTGACTTTATTGAAAAAAAAACAAACTTGCAGCGCCGCCGCTATTCTATGACACTTGCCTAACGCCTGACTTTATTGAAAAGAAACTAAACTTGCAGCGCCGCTCTTCAATGATGCGCCGCTATTCAATGACACTTGCCTAACGCCTGACTTTATTGAAAAGAAACTAAACTTGCAGTGCCGCTCTTCACTGACACGCCGCTATTCAATTACACTTGCCTTACGCCTGATGAGCCAAGAATTAGGGCGAAACACGTGTCGCGTACTCTTTGCATTATTTGACAGAAAACTATTTTCAACCATTCTATGATCTGCTTCTCACAACTGAAGGCACCGTGGCTGATGTTAGCTGACTTGCTGGCCAACCATAAGCGTTACCTGGTAGGTAACCACCCATACAATCAGATTGTGATTCAGACTACGAATGCCGTGAATGTAATTACCCCGATCTACATACTAGAGAAAACCTCAATGAAGAAGAAACAGTGTGTAAGCATACATATTAACACATGTGCAATTAAACGTGTGCATTTACGGGGTGATTTCTCAGGCTTAAAAGCTTGCCTTTTATTAAAAAGGTAAATGC
Source organism: Erpetoichthys calabaricus (assembly GCF_900747795.2). Lineage (NCBI taxonomy): Eukaryota > Metazoa > Chordata > Cladistia > Polypteriformes > Polypteridae > Erpetoichthys > Erpetoichthys calabaricus. Next base: position 102,891,642 of record NC_041400.2, on the reverse strand, counting down.
AAACTGTTTTCATTCTGAAGGGCACAAACCACGTTGGATTTCAGCCGTTAAACGCGCAAAAATGTCGGTAGACCAGATAAATAAGCGCAACATATTATCAGTTGTATTGTATGCTTACAATACATATAGAAATGTGTTAATCGTTAACTAATAGTATGGGATGGTGTTTTTCGACTCGCGCCTTGATTTAAACGATTCCATGTCTTGGTGGGTTTGCGTAGCTTATTGTCAATATCTTTACACCTGTTTTTAAGACTTATTGACTGAAACGGGCTTTCACGAAAAAAGTTAGGGCTTTGCTACAGGATACACCCTCCACAAGTTAAGGAAGTAAAAATAAAGGTATATATTTCTGTTTTATTTAAACCTTTTAAGTTCGTATGCAAAGCCCCATTTGGCTGTTTTAGTTTTTTTTTTCTTTCTTCAGTAATATTTAATCTCCTTAAAGAAAAACAACATACGCATTTTACTTTTTTGGTATCTCTTTAGTAATATTTTAGTGGAAAAGGATAACCAGTGTTTAAACCTTTTATGTTACTTTATAAAGTTATTTTACACAATGTTGAAAAATTAATAAGAAAGCTACATATTTTGGCAGCTGCTGCTTTAATTTTCAATGAAATGAAAAAAGCTCTCCAAGAGAAAACCTCAATGAAGAAGAAACAGTTTGCACTATCTAAAAAGGAAAAACCCTCATTTATAAAGGTTTGCTGCAGATGACTTAACTGAAAATAAATGAATAGTTCCTATGTGTATAATACATATTTATCTATTTGACTTATGCCTTTATTCCAGCAACTTGCAACATCTGAGGTACAATTTGTTACATTACTTTTGTTTTTTGCAGCACAGGCAGGTGAAGTGACTTCCTGAGGGTCACACAGTGGTGTCAGTACCAGGATTTGAACTGACAAGCTCCGGGTTTGCTGAAATATTACTGAAGAAAGAAAAAAATCAAAAACGGGCAAATGGGTCTATGCATACAACTGTCCATCCATCCATTATCCAACCCGCTATATCCTAAATACAGGAGCCAATCCCTGCCAACACAGGGCACAAGGCAGGAAACAAACCCCGGCCAAGGTGCCAGCCCACCGCAGGGCGCATACACCCACACACCCCCACACACCAGGGACAATTTAGAATCGCCAATGCACCTAACCTGCATGTCTTTGGACTGTGGGACGAAACCGGAGTACCCGGAGGAAACCCAGACAGACATGGGGAGAACATTCAAACTCCACGCAGGGAAGTGAACCCGGGTCTCCTAACTGGCACCTTTCACTGCGCCACCATACCGCCCGCATACAAACTTAAAAGGTTTAAATAAAACACAAATATATACCTTTATTTTTACTTCCTTAACTTGTGGAGGGTGTATCCTGTAGCAAAGCCCTAACTTTTTTCATGAAAGCCCCTTTCAGTCAATAAGCCTTAAAAACAGGTGTAAAGCTAAACTTGCAGCACCGCTATTCAATTACACTTGCCTAACGCCTCTCCTAAGGGGAGATACTGTGGGATCTGGGCATCAGTCAAAGCACCAATCACAGGCCCGATTAGAGAGCGGGAAGCTGTGATTTGTCGTCTCCCTCCTATATAACAATCACAGCCCGTGTTACAACGCACTATGTTTGTATGTAAATATGTATATATATGTATATGTAGATATGTGTATATGTAGATATGTATATATATGTATATGTATATATGTTTACATAACCTCTTTAACACACTACTTCTCCGCTGCGAAGCGCGGGTATTTTGCTAGTTATATATATATTGTAATGGAACTGGGCCATCAGTGAACCACAAACTGACAGCACAGCCCCGGGTTCAAATAATGGAAGATTTATTACAAAATACTTGTAAAAAGTATCTCAAGAACAAACATTGGTTTTCTTTCTCTCTTTCCAAAATACTCTCTTCTCACCACTGCACTGCCCTCCTCCGGTACAGTGTTGCCCCACGTCCTCCCAGCTCCGACTCTCCAAGGTAAGGGAGTGGGGTCCCTTTTATTAAGGACCCGGGAGTACTTCCGGTGCCAGGGCTACTGCCCGACAGAAGTACTTCCGGGTCATACAGAAGACCCACTTGTTTGGGAGCACATCTCCTTACAGCGCCCCCTTGCGACACCCATGGACCCCAGCAGGACTGTGTTGCCAGACTACATTTCCCAGCATGCCCTACTGGTTCCATACTGGGCACCAATATCCAGGGCCGCTTCCATCTAGTGTCCTGGGGGAATAAAGAGTCCCCAGCGACATCTTCCAATGGGCTGTCTGTCCATCCACTCCAGCCATCACTTCTGGTTCTGGCATCTTCCTCTCTCCTGGTTGGGATGCCTAGCTGCCTTCTCGGAGCCTCCTGTCCAGGTAAGAAACTATCCCCTCTTCTGGTCGAGATGCCCATCCAACCCCTGTGGTATGTGCTATATATATATATACAGTATATATATATATATATATATATATATATATATATATATATATATGTATGTATGTATATGTATGTATGTGTGTATGTGTATAAGAAAGCTGTTTTTTATTTATGTTTGTGTGTGTACATATATTAGACATATATAAATGAAAGACCACTGTGAGTGTGTATGGAGCAGTCCGCTCTGCTCACGCTGAACCACAGCCACTAGATGGTACTTTCATGCACTTTTAAATTTTTTTGAGCTTGCTACAAAAGACCTGTGTGCCGCAAATGCTGCTCTGTAACAATGATGCTGTGACACAAATGAAGAGGCACAACATCGAAATGAAGCAATCACCGCGGTTCAACAACATGTAGGTTTTCACTAAAAACATTGTCTATCTGGAGGTATTTTCTCAAGCCAAAGATTGACAGGACTCATAAGCCAGCGATACAGTGTCACCAGTGTCTTCTTACAAAAGCCAGTGTAGCAGCAAGAACAAGGTTGGTCCATGTCCTTTGCAATGGGTAATTCTTAAGAGTTAGCTAACGCCTCTGCAAGTTCACCAATATAGTAAAACTGCTAGGGTGTCTTCGGGTTGTTTTTTGTCCTAAAAAACCACGTGCTAGTCTATACAATAAATATATGTATATGTGTACGTGTCTGTGTTTGTGTGTGTAGTGGATTGTCATAGTGTCATTATTGTTACATGAAAATATACAATATCACAAAACAAAAATTAGAAAAAATATTAACTGAATGCCTAGTTTTTTTCCTAGCTTAGCAGCAGTTTCTGAGCAAAGGAATTTTAGATTGTGTGTTTTATATCAAATTTAGTCAAATTTGGAAAATTACATCAGGTTCTAGCGAAAAATTGACTGTCCTTCCTTTTTTTTCTAGTTTAGCAGCAGTTTCTAAGTGAAGGAATATTTAAATTGGAGAAAAACACAGATTATGTAACATTTCAAAAGTTATTTGTCGGGTTTTAGTGAAAAATTGACTGTACTAACATAGTGGTAAATAAAACCTAATGAGGAGTGAAATTATTTGTATGAAACTGAATTCAGAGCAAAACCCAAATTGTGTTTTGCTTCCATCAAAATTCATGACTTTGACATAAGAAGAAAGGTGTTTTGTCCTGTCTGGAACCATTTACATGCATTAATTCCACATACATCTGCCTGTGGTTTAGTATTTAAATAAAGATCTCAATATGAAAAAATAGAAGAATTAAATATGACATAGACATTTTGTTGAGCCACCAGATTCGTTCTGGTTGTATAATCTCCACTTTGACAATTATGATAACAGTCTTGACACCACAATTCTAAAGATGCATTGGAGACAGAAAAGAAAGTTGGAGTGTGTATATCCTCAGCTTCTTCTGCAGGTATCTAGAAACTGGAAACTACAGTTTCTAGGTGATGGTGAGGTTTCACAAACAGTGAGATTTTCTTGTGGAGAGAACACAGTAATGTGCACAATGGAATGCTTTAGTATGTGTTTGTGTAGAAAATATGCAGCCCGTCTCATTTCTAAAAAGAGCACTTTGCTCCTTAATGGTGATGTGAACAAACAACATAAATAGAATTAATTTGACATACCTGCGGTGGGCTGGCGCCCTGCCTGGGGTTTGTTCCTGCCTTGCGCCCTGTGTTGGCTGGGATTGGCTCCAGCAGACTCCTGTGACCCTGTGTTAGGATTCAGCGGGTTGGATAATGGATGGATTTGACATACATCACATGAGATACGATATATGTACCTACAGAAAAAACACTGGTCAAAATGAACAAACAAGGCTCTATGGAGCAGTATTCCTTGTTTTCCTTCTCATAAACCCATAAAACTCTTTTTAGTCAGTTTTTCAATTTGCAATTGTGAAAGTGGCTGTGAAAGGAATTTTTAGTGTAATTTTCATGAAGCTGTATGCAAATCCAAACTTGTATGTTTTGTTCATCACTAGATAGAACTAAAAATTAGAATTGATGTGTTTTAATCACAAATAGGAAGGTAAAGCTATAAAAACGATACTTAGGTTTATCCAATTAATTTAACAAAATTGATTAAAAATACCACATCCAAAATTCAATAATCAATAAATGAAAGAAAAGATAAACTGGCACCTTTCTAAAGAAAACAAAAGGAAGGAACAAATCAATGAAGTAAATAAACAAAACTGGAAATATCTTCCCCAATAACGCATTCCTAAATTCAAAACTCTAGGCCAAAATCCAGAGAAACTAAAAAGCAAAAAAGCAGTGAAAAAACCACACACGTTCAACAAAGAAGAGGGATGTATTAAAGGGGAGCTAAACTACACAGTCACAGATTAATGCCACATAAGACTCATAGGTTTCAATAATTCCTGATTTAATTAATGAAACACTTGGGAGTCTTAATTGACAAAGACAGAGGTAATTACAGAGTAAAGGAATGGGAAAAAATGACAAAAACAACCAAAAAAGTCCAAAAATACAGGATAAAGCTTCACTCCTAACAGAATACACAGGGCCAAAAATTCAAAAAACAATAAATATAGATGTAAGAGCCAATCTTAGAAAGTTAAATTCACATAGTGTTTGCTTGATTCCTATAGAGCATTAGTTTCTTATAGCTACCTAGAATCCATATTACTAACCGAGAATGGTAAACCGGATGGCATGGACCCAGGTACACGGCGGTGGACGCAGGATACGTACTGCGCAGGCGCCGACAGCTCACCTAACGGAAATACGAAATAAAGCAATGAGCACAGACACTACGGAACCCTAACCATACACAGTACACCATAGTCAAACCCGACATACCCCGAGATGGTACATAAACCCCAGAGCACCTACAAGACGCGTCCAATACACCGCAGGCAGACCCCAGAGATGGTACAGAAGCCCCATAGATAAAATACAAAATAAAGCAACGAGCACAGACAATACGGAACCCTAACCGTCCACACTACACAGCATAGTCAAACGCGACATAGTATGGAAGGTGCGTGCGCCTACAACGCACGTTTAACACACCTCAGGCACACCCCCCAGAGATCCGGACTCCACAGCATATGTGAAACATCACATTACAGTAATATAATAATATGAGTACTCACAGACAAACGCAAGAGGCCTCGGCGTCCCGCCCCACAGTCAAATCTCACAAAGTACAGAGTCCCGAGATGTCCTTAAACCACAGCATGGTCAAACCCACCACGCCTCATGGCTCAAAAGCAAAGGAGCTCAACTGACGTAAATAAGCACCTACAATGCATCACGGCTCAAAAACAAAGGATCTCAACTAACGTAAATAATAAATGAGGCAACGCACCCATAGGTGACGACACAGACACACAAAAAAGAGGATCCAGCCCCCCGCCCCAGAGTGAAACATGAAAAAAGCAGATAAGAGATTATGAAAGCAGTGGAATGCCAAAGTCTCCAACAAATGATGGCGCGATACACATGCAGAGAAAGGTACAGAATATGAAAGCAGTAAAATCCAAAAGTATTGTAGCGTCCCAGCCAGGTTGAGGGCTGTTTGGTTTTAAGTGACTGTTAGGTCCGATGGAGGGAGGGCAGAGTACAACACGGAAGACTGATAGCGGGGTATTGATTGATGCGGTATGGAGGAGCATTGGAGAGGGTGCTAGAAAGTTGTGTTTGGGGTTAGGAAGTCTGCAATTGTTCAAGTAAGAATTTTGTGACACTTTATCATGTAATTCGCTACAGTATCAAAGAAAAGATAGAAAAGATTGCAATACCACAAACAAAAGGTGATTAATCATCAGAGCCAGGTGTAATTGAAAAAACTAGCAGGACAAATCAGGGTCAGAAATAAAAGGCAAAGAGTAAACAACAAAGTCGTTTTGCATTTGCATCATTCAATGCACAAAACGGCGATTTACACAATAATGGACCATACGCTATGAGAATCTGTGGTCCCGGAACAGTTAAAGCAACAACAAGTTAAATCTCAAAGAATACACAATTTGGTCAGGTGTATATTGATGATCACGGAGAAGCGATGCAAATTTTAACAGGCAAAAAAGAAAGGTTATGTATATATTCCACAAATAACATTACACACCAGAGGAGATCGTGATATGTCATTCGTATTAAAATGTTTACAGTTTACCGTCAGAATAGCATTTGCTATGACAATCGATAAATGACTGGGACAAACATTACAAAAACTCAGAGTATTTATTAGAGAAACAGAAACAATATTCACTTACAGGCATTGTCACAATGTGTCTCCAAACAAAATAGTTTTTAATGAAGCTTTAAAGTAAAAGTGCAAATAATGAAATTGAAACAATTCCAAAGAAAAAATGTACATTGTATATCAGATTAACCAAACACGGGGGTTGGCGAGCGAAGTGAGCAGGGGGCGATATAGCCTTTTATCCCCAATAAGTGAACATGAGATGAACTTTCTTGTTATATCTCTAGAGCACAGTGTAAATTAAGCCATTTTGGAATAGGTACAGTACATTGCTAGCGTGGACTGAAGGACCCATTTGCAGTTTGTAAATGGGATAGGCATACAGTTTTCTGATTGTTTAGAAATGGTTCAAGTGTATGAGCAAACTTACAGAATGAAACAAGATATATAAGCTTTAAACAGAACTTTTCTTAAACGAGAACTTTTCTTTTCTTTGCTATATCAATGTTTTCTCTATTTTTGTGTGAACTGTTTTACCCTAAACCCACAGTTTTAAAAAGCTTTTAAAAAACAAAGATGTTTTGTCTGCCGAGTCATTTCAACGTGCCAAGTTATTGCCAGAATCCCATGAACCAAACTAAAGCTACAGAACTTCGATAATTTTGTGTAAATGCAGCAACCTTTTTCATTCTTCATTGAGTCAAGAGTTGCCAACAGAAGCCAGTTTTATTTTGCTGAAATGAAGTCTTTATACTCTGACTAGAATGATTGTTATCTGGCAGACAGCAATGATGGAGTGATCAAAGAATAAAAGAGGATGATGAAAAAAGCTGACATATTTGATGTTTGTCTGCAGTTTTTAGTCCATGTTTTATTCTTTAAGATTAATGTACAGTAGAATATTAATTGTGATAATAAATGAACATTTCATTTATATAGGGAAGACAGGTCTGTTGGTCCCTTTAAGACCAAACTAAACCAAGTTTCTTATTTTATGTAAAGTTAACATTAAAGATTCTAAACATTTGAACCTGATGTGGTACAACAGATGCAAATTGTACCAATTTAGGCAAAGAGACTGTGAGACTTTCATCTACTTCTGTACATCACACAGTTCTTATTTACTTCTTACCTTTTTATTTCAAGAATCAATCCTTGTAGACAATGAGAAAAAATTGTGAGTACATGTTTATTTTAGAAATGTAAGAACTACCTTGAAACAAGAATTTCTTACTAAATGTAAAACCTACAGCATGGTCACAGAATTTCAAGCAATAAAACAAATCCACAATTTCAATTGAAGCCTAAGATATTTCCTGTGTTACTGCCTAAGAATCTATTTCTTTATGACTATAAGATCAATTATTTTAATCTGAGCACCAAACCGAGACACTAGAAAAATCCATATTAAAACTGAAAAGCAAAATCTGTAAGTCAGAACTCCATACATTGGAATTACTGAAAATGTAACAACAAACGTCAACATTAAGAACATGCCAAGGCCGGGTCTGGAAAGTCTGTCCTGATAAAAGTGAAATTAAGAAGGGGCTAGCGTTAAGGGTTATAGTTAGATACTCAAAGCTAAAATGAAAGATGTTCATTAATGTAAGTTAGCCTTCCCAGGCAACAGGAAAAAGAATGAATTTGATGATTTCTTTGTCATAAGCGCAATGTTTAGTCACATTAAACTTGCACAAGATTATTATTCAAAATTGTTTAACTACAGCATAGTTTTTTAGGTTTCCAAGCATTATAATTGCAGGACATGTGTCAGAGGGGGACATTTTTTGAACACTAGATGGTTCTATTTCTCTCTTAGGCAAAGGAACATGTAAATGTATTACATTTAAAACACAGCAGATGAAGGAGCAATAGGCACACATTGTTGGGACTGGGGTGAGAAGTTAAAAGGCAAATTTCCTTGTCATGGCTGTCTACATGATATAAGTATTTGCTGTCTTGCAAAGGAATCACTGCTTTGAAGTTTTAATTGGTTAAATATACAAACAATACAAAATTGTGATAGAATAACTGCTCCTTCCTTGGAAATTGTTTGTATTTACCTGACTTGGAAATTAACATGTCTGAGAATATTGGTTTCTAATCAGCATATGTGTACTCATTGATAATTGCTAACAATACATTTTGTTAACTTGTGTGCCATTGTTTAATCCATCGTCCTGTTAATCTAGGCAGGGACTGAAGAAGATTTAAACTTCTGGGCAGGAGAAGGCAGGGAGAGTGATGGTCCACTTAGAACGCTGCCAAGACACTCGGACAGAGCACAGGGGCTCGCAGGCAGACGAGGGTACGTGGTTGGCACAACATGAGGCACAAGGACGGCAACACTTACTTCCAGGGAGGAAGAGACAGCTCCACAAGGAGACACCGGTTGTGGGTCTAGCAAGAGAGGGAATCTGCATTTAAAGACCAAGCAAAGCTGGCAGATGAGAAATGAGGCGTGCCTAGGTCACAGCAACACAAGGAGCCCAGAGTGGAAAAAAAGGAACGACAAAGAGACGCTGACAGCGATTCAACGATTTGACAAAACCTCTGTTGGGAAACGAGTGTCCAGTGAACAGAGTGCAACGATAGACAGTTGGACGATTAATTGTTGGGGTAACACAGTGTGCAAACTGGACTCTGCACCACTAAAGGTTGAATCCTCCACTTCATGTTTTTAACGGACTTTTAGAGTATCGACTGTGTGCTTTCCTTTTAAAAAAAGGAATTTCGTTCCTGATATTGTTAGATATTTTTTTATGTTCATTTATCTTTTTAATGTACTTTATATTGTCTTGTGTAATAGAAGTTACTGTTGCTTTTCCGTAATTATTGTGACTTTCATTGTGTGTTTACTCAATGCCCAATTTAAAGAAACCTGTGTGCTATTATCTGTAAATTTCAAGAGTTCCCAGTCTCTTAATAAAACTGGGTGGCGTAGTCGGATATTTTAATGGCGTCTAAGTTAGATTACCTGTGAGTGTGACCAGACACCTGTCACACATTTACTGCTTTTCTTAATTTTTCTTACATTTTAGTTATGTATTTTTTCTCATGATTTAATTGAGTTTATGGAGTATTGTATATATTTTGTGGAAATGATAGATCATATGAGTTTTGAGCTCATTTGCACAAATACAAAACATGTAAGACATGCAGAAAAAAACCCGGCCTAAAATGAATATATTAATTTAATTTGTTCAGTACTTGTTCTTTTATTGTCAACTGACAACCCAAAGGTGCTCTGTGCTCTATCACAGTTCACTAACCAATAAGCATGTAACATAGGAAAGTTTTAAAATGACAGTGCCTTCTTTTCTTCTATCATCTAAAGCAGGGGTAGGCAACGTCGGTCCTGGAGTGCCACAGTATGTGCAGGTTTTTGTTCCAACCCAGTTCCTTAACGAGAACTCAATTATTGCTGATGAAGCACATATTGCTTAAGTGACATTTTAATGCTTCATTTTAGTGGTCTCGCTTGTTAAGGTTCTCCAACCTTAATTGCTTATTTCAATCTTAAACTGCTGCATTCAGTGTTTTAATTGCTCCTTATTAGCAATAAGATGTAAAAGACAAAGCAGCCAGCAGTTCTCCAGCTAGCTTTTTTCCAATTACATCTGTGTGTGTTCATCATGCACGGTTTGATTTAATAAAACACTTAATAGAAAAATGTGACAGACTGAAAATGATCTGTTTTAGGCTTCAAATCATTTGGATGATATCCTTGGAAAGGAAAAAAATCTACGATATAAAAGCCTTACATTGCACAGACTAACAAGCCATAAAATTAAATAAGGTCTGAGATTGGCAATGATTGGTTTCTAATTAAGCAATTGGGTTGAATGAAAACCTGTAGCCACTGCGGCTCACCAGGACCGACATTGCCTACCCCTGTTTTACATCTTATTGCTAATAAGGAGCAATTAAAACACTGAATGCAGCAGTTTAAGATTGAAATAAGAAATTAAGGTTGGAGAACCTTAACAAGCGAGACCACTAAAATGAAGCATCAAAATGTCACTTAAGCAATATGTGCTTCATCAGCAATAATTGAGTTCTCATTAAGGAACTGGGTTGGAACAAAAACCTGCACATACTGTGGCACTCCAGGACCGACGTTGCCTACCCCTGATCTAAAGCATTTTATCAATAAATACAGAGTATTTAATCAAAAGTCTTTCGTGCACTAAAAACAAACAAATGGGAAGTGTTAATAATCCGAGATTGGTTATATTGTATAATGAAAACAGATGACAATAAAGAGTTCGGGACACCACCCAGTAACCCTGAATAATTTGTAAAGAAAAATAAAACAACACAATTGTCAGCAATACTGAAGGATGTCTTTTCAGACATGAGTTCAGGATAGAACTGGTTCAAAATAGCTGTGTCTGTAGTTTTAACTGATCCTGGCATGAAGGGGCAGGACCAAGAGGGCAGACAATGGAAATGATGTTAGTCTTCCATTCTTGGAGGGAGGAAGAGAGAAAACATTAGACAACAGCAGCACTCCTGGTTCAGTGGGGTATTACCTCCAATGTGCATGTGTGTGACAACTGATGACATGTTTAAGATTCACTCATCAGTGTTCTACCTTTTATAAAGATGAGATCAACCTCAAGAAGGACATCAGCCCATTAATAGGACACTTTTGCACATAGCCACACAATTTTGTAGCAGGCTACTTTAAAGGTGGTTTTAATCTAATATTCAGAACTGTAACCATAGAAAACTTGTACACATTTTGGAATTTTAAGAAAATTTCACACCATGATCAGGAGAGGAATCAGTCCCACACATAAAAGCAAGCTGAGACACAATAGTGCAAAGCTATTGTTCTGCTTTACTGCTTCATATAGATATATCAAAAATAGACACACTTTTTTAATATTAATTGGATGGCATTCTTTTAATACCAGTTAACATGTCTTTGTTTTATTTCAGAAATATATCTGCACAGTATAATTAGACAAGCAAAGGTGTCAGTACTACAATCTGGAGACACTGTGAAAAGAAAAGATTGCTTTTTATTTTTAGGGTAGTATGATATTCTGTAAAAAAGGACACGGCTTTCAATTTGTCTGGCTTAAAGAATGTATGGTTAAATTTAACCGCATCATGTTTTTTTTTTTTTTTTTTTACTTATAAAAGATTACTAGCAAGTAATGCATGCATATAAAAACTAATGTGCTCTGGATGAATGTTTACCCATAAAGCCTACGAAAACGCCATTAGAAATGAAGGAATACGTCAGGCTATTCCCAGATTGTACATTTCAACTGTCATTAATTTACCTAAAGGGAATTTATGAGTGTACATTTTATAATAAGTACAATTAGGAATCAGGAGTAAAGGGCACTGTCCTAGTGGGTGATTAATGTCAAGCTACACCATAATTGTGCATGACTGTGTGAAAAAGGCCACTGTAAGAGTTCCTTATTTATTTTGATTTAATTTAATTTAATCATCATAGTGTATACATTATATTGCCACAAAAAATGTAATAGCTAGGTCCATTTCTGTTCATACAATAGAGGTGACAGATCCTAAATGGTTGCTGAGTGATCATTTAACTTTTTCAGAGTAATAAACTAAATTAAAAAAAAAAAAAAAGACTGGGAGCAGAAAATGGAGGCATTCATTTAATTAGCATTTAGACTGTAGTATTCAAATATAATATTCTTATTACTGTAATTTTTAATAAATGGAAATACATTTTAGCCAATTTCCTGTAGCAGTGTGGTTTACATTAAGCCAGAGAGCACTCCTGTATTGTATTGAGTTGAACATGGGAGACTATGATTTTTTTTTAACATTTTAATGATGTTGAATTTATTAAAATTAAATAACATTCCACACAAGCAAGTCAAGTTTTACAAAACTAGGTTGGAAACAAATCAACCCCCACCCATGAGAAAGAAAGCTAGACCAATAAAGTAAAACTTTAATAGTAGGAAATATAAGTAAGTAAGTAAGTAAGTAAGTAAGTAAGTAAGTAAGTAAGTAGGTAAGTAAGTAAGTAAATAAATAGAATAAAAAAGGGAAGACAATCTGCTTTCTCAATTTAAATGCTAATTCTACAATGTTATTGATTAGATCCTGCTAGGTTTTTAAAAAGTTTTGTATAGATCCTCTAAGTGAGAATTTGATTTTTTTCCAATTTCAGATAATATATATAACATCAGTTATCCACTGACTTAAAAGAGGGAGTTAGGATTCTTCCAGTTGAGCAAGAGAAGTCTATGTGCTAATAGTGAAGTAAAGGCGATTACAGTTTGTTTGTCCTCCACTTTAGATAGATAGATAGATAGATAGATAGATAGATAGATAGATAGATAGATAGATAGATAGATAGATAGATAGATAGATAGATAGATAGATAGATAGATAGATACTTTATTAATCCCAATGGGAAATTCACATTCTTCAGCAGCAGCATACTGATACAATAAATAATATTAAATTAAAGAATGATAATAATGCAGGTGAAAAACAGACAATAACTATGTATAATGTTAAATGTTAACGTTTACCCCCCCGGATGAAATTAAAGAGTCGCATAGTTTGGGGGAGGAACGATCTCCTTAATCCAGGGGTCGGCAACCCGCGGCTCTGGAGCCACATGCGGCTCTTCAGCCTCCTTGTAGTGGCTCCCTTTGGCCTTGACAAAAAAATAAAAACCATGAAAATGAATAATGGCAATTTCTTAATTTAACTTGTATTTATATATATATATATATATGTTTATTTACTACTACTACTACTGTTATACATTTTAACATCTAATTTAGAGAGTTTAATTCTGCGTGGACAGAAGCATTTGCCTTCACCGCCAACGACGCTGGCTTACCGGTGTGCTTAATATGTGGCGATAAATTATCGAACAACAAAAAATGTAACGTTGAAAGACATTTTCAAAACAAGCTCTCAGCATTCACTGAAAAATACCCAAGTGAAGATAAGCGAAAGAGAGCAATTTCGGAACTGCAACGGAAAGCTGAACAGAGCAAACATACTTTCAAAAAGTGGATCACTTCTACACAGTCAACTACAGCCGCTAGTTTTGTGGCAGCTCAAGAGATCGTAAGGAGGGGTAAGCCGTTCACAGACGGAGAATACATGAAAGAATCGTTCATAAAAATATCAGAGCATCTATTCTCCGACTTTAAAAACAAACGGGAAATTGTTCAGAAAATGCAAGCTGCATTTAGAGAAAGATTCAGTGAGTTCAGAAAGGAAAAAAACACTCTCTCCTTCCCTGTCACACCCCTGGACATCGACCCATCCCTGCTGAACACATCCGCATTCACAGGAGTAAGCCCGATCTAGAAATTGAACTGGACGACATAGCAGATAAAGATTAATGGGTGTCCAAGTTCAAATGCCTGACAGCGGATCTTGAAGAAGTCACCCGTCAGAAGGCTACTCTCGCTAAAGAGCACAAATGGAGTGATATTTAAAACCTCCCCAAACCCGACAAATTTGTTTTTGACACATGGAGTGCCATTCCCGAAACGTATATGAACATGAAAAAATATGCATTTGGAGTCCTGTCCATCTTTGGCTCAACATACTTAAGTGAGCAAGTTTTCTCAAGCATGAACTTCATAAAGTCCAAATATCGCTCCCGCCTCACACATGAGAGCCTGCAGTCCTGTGTGAAGGTCAAAGTCACATCGTACAGCCCCGACATAGAGATGATCAGCACCGAACTTCAGAAACAGAAGTCACTTTAAACAGGTGACAACAATAGCATTTAATAAGCTATTATTTTTCAGAAAAACAAAACACATTCATTTCGGACCCGGAGCTGATGTAGGTTTTTTTGTATGTTCAGGTGCTTCAGTTGATTCAGCACACTGAAATGGAATTTAATGTTTACTTTTTTAAAGCTGCTAAGCTACAGCTAAATGTTTTATTTATATTAAAGTGGGCTAGTTTTTATTTTAATTTTACACAGGTATAGGAAGGACCCAAATAGGCCTGCATAGTTCAGTTTAATTTATTTCAAAGTAGCCCTACACATGCACACTGCACTTCTGTTTGTTGTATTCCGTGGTTGTAACATGTAAAATCTTAAAAAAGATTAAAACTTTTAAAAGTTTATCAGCTGTGTTATGTTTTGCGGCTCCAGACTATTTTTCTTTGGAGGAAGAGGGGGCAAAATGGCTCTTTTCATAGTGAAGGTTGCAGACCCCTGCCTTAATCTGTCAGTGGAGCAGGACAGTGACAGCAGTCTGTCGCTGAAGCTGCTCTTCTGTCTGGAGATGATACTATTAAGTGGATGCAGTGGATTCTCCATAATTGATAGGAGCCTGCTGAGCGCCCTTTGCTCTGCCACAGATGTTAAACTGTCCAGCTCCATGCCAACAGTAGAGCTTGCCTTCCTCACCAGTTTGTCCAGACGTGAGGCGTCTTTCCTCTTAATGCTGCCTCCCCAGCACACCACTGCGTAGAAGAGGGCGCTCGCCACAACTGTCTGATAGAACATCTGCAGCATCTTATTGCAGATGTTGAAGGACGCCAGCCTTCTAAGGAAGTATAACCGGCTCTGTCCTTTCTTGCACAGCGTATCAGTATTGGCAGTCCAGTCTAATTTATCATCCAGCTGCACTCCCAGATATTTATAGGTCTGCACCATCTGCACACAGTCACCTTTGATGATCACTGGGTCTATGAGGGGTCTGGGCCTCCTAAAATCCACCACCAGCTCTTTGGTTTTGCTGGTGTTCAGGTGTAGGTGGTTTGAGTCGCACCATTTAACAAAGTCATTGATTAGGTCCCTATACTACTCCTCCAGCCCATTCCTGATGCAGCCCACGATAGCAGTGTCATCAGCGAACTTTTGCACATGGCAGGACTCCGAGTTGTATTGGAAGTCCGATGTATATAGGCTGAACAGGACCAGAGAAAGTACAGTCCCCTGTGGCGCTCCTGTGTTGCTGACCACAATGTCAGACGTGCAGTTCCCAAGACGCACATACTGAGGTCTGTCTTTAAGATAGTCCACGATCCATGCCACTAGGTATGAATCTAATCCCATCTCTGTCAGCTTCTCCCTAAGGAGCAGAGGTTGGATTGTGTTGAAGGCGCTAGAGAAGTCTAGAAACATAATTCTTACAGCACCACTGCCTCTGTCCAAGTGAGAGAGGGATCGGTGTAGAATATAGATGATGGCATCCTCTGCTCCCACCTTCTCCTGATATGCAAACTGCAGAGGGTCAAGGGCGTGTTGAACCTGTGGCCTAAGGTGGTGAAGCAGCAGCCTCTCCATGGTCTTCATCACATGTGATGTCAGAGCAACAGGCCGAAAGTCATTCAGCTCAATAGGACGTGATACCTTTGGGACTGGGGTGATACAAGATGTTTTCCAAAGCCTCGGGACTCTCCCCTGTTCCAGGCTCAGGTTGAAGATGCGCTGTAGAGGACCCCCCAGCTCCGATGCACAGACCTTCAGCAGTCGTGGCGATACTCCATCTGGACCCGCTGCTTTGCTGGCACGAAGTCTCCTCAGCTCTCTGCTCACTTGCGCTGTTGTAATTATGGGTGGGGATGTCTTTCCTATGCTGGTATCAGCAGAAGGATGTGTGGAGGGTGCAATACTCCGAGGTGAGTGTGAGAGTGGGTTAGGGTGGTCAAACCTGTTAAAGAAGTTGTTCATCATTTGGTTTGCTCTCTTCACGTCTCTCTCGATGGTGGTACCCCGCTTCGAGCTGCAGCCAGTGATGATCTTCATCCCATCCCACACTTCCTTCATGCTGTTATTCTGCAACTTCTGCTCCAGCTTTCTCCTGTACTGTTCCTTCGCCGCCCTGAGCTGGACTCGGAGTTCCTTCTGCACGCGCTTGAGCTCATGCTGATCACCGTCTTTAAAAGCCCTTTTCTTCTGGTTCAAAAGGCCCTTGATGTCACTTGTAATCCATGGCTTGTTGTTAACATAGCAGCGTACTGTTCTTACTGGAACTACAATGTCCATACAGAAGTTGATGTAGTCAGTAGTGCAGTCAACAACTTCCTCAATGTTCTCACTATGAGATCCCTGCAGGATATCCCAGTCTGTAGTTCCAAAACATTCTCTCAGAGTATTCTCAGCCTCCGGAGTCCACTTCCTGAATGATCGTGTGGTTACAGGTAGGACTCTCACTTTTGGTTTATAGTGAGGCTGAAGCAGAACCAGGTTATGATCTGCTTTCCCAAGCGCAGGCAGCGGGGTGGCGCTGTATGCGTCTTTAACGTTTGCATACAGTAAATCAATAGTCTTATTTCCCCGGGTGTTACAGTCCACATACTGGGAGAATGCAGGTAATGTTTTGTCCAGCGTCACATGGTTAAAGTCTCCAGCGATTAGCACAAGCGCCTCAGGGTGCTGCGTTTGTAACTTAGCAACAGCAGAATGGATGATGTCACTCGCTGACTCCTCGTCCGCCCGAGGAGGTATGTACACGATGACAACAATGACATGTCCAAACTCTCTGGGCAAGTAGTAGGGATGTAAACTTACGGCCAACAGTTTGATATCCCTGCAGCAAGTGGAGATTTTGATGTTAACATGTCCAGAGTTACATCACCGTGTATTAACATAGAGAGCGAGTCCTCCTCCTTTGTGCTTCCCACAGGTACTTGCATCTCTGTCCGCTCTAACTGTGCTAAACCCGGGTAGCTCCACGTTGGCATCTGGGATGGTGTTATTTAGCCAGGTTTCGCAAAAACACAACAAACTGCATTCTCTGTAGGTCCTGACATTTTTCACCAGCGCAGCCAGTTCGTCGATCTTATTTGAGATTGAGTTTACATTCCCCAGAATCACAGAAGGCACCGAAGGCTTGAAACGCCACTTTCTCGCAAGCCGCTTCATTTTTAGCTTAGTGCCGGCTCTGCTACCACGATACCGCCTTCTTACCTCGTCAGGTAAATATGGAACCACACCGGCACTGGCATTTGTTCTCAGCGCTCGAAGTTGAGTACTTGAATAGGCGAGTCTTGGCGTGTAAAAATCCATGCCCACGTTGTAAAAGTAAGTGTGTCCAGGGAACGAATCCACATAAAATAAAGTAATAGGAGTGATCATTAAATAAAAATAGAAAAATAAAAGTAGAAAAGTACACATACATATACAGTCATACACGGAGCTGCTGAAAAGGCTGCCACTCACGGCGGCGCCGGATGTCAGTGACTTTAAGCCCATCTGGAAGTACAGCAAACACAACTGTTAGTGGATTAGGAGGGATTGTGACTCCAAGGCTGTCTGAAAGGCATTTAAAGATTTTGGTCCAAAGTGATGTTAATTTGGTGCAGGCCCAAAACATTTGGCCCAATGAGGCTGGAACTTGATTGCAATGTTCACAGGTTAGATCTTGCCCTGGAAACATTTTGGACAATTTTAATCGAGACAGATGTGCTCGATATATAATTTTTAATTGAATAATTGTGTACGCATATGGAACTAGAGTGAATTCTGTGCATTGCTGCCTTCCACTCCTTTTCTGAAATGTTGAGTAAGAGATCCATTTTCCACTGTACTCTGGGATCTTCGAAAGGGAAGGACTTTAAAGTTTTTATATATTACAGAAATGCTGTCTGAGTCCTCAAGACTGATCAATATTTTTTTCTGGAATAGAGGTTCTGGGTAGAGGTTTTGTTTAACAAAGTTTCTAATTTGGAGGTAGCAAAAGAGATGTGTTGCTGGAAAGTTAAATTTGGAGTATAATTGTTCGTAGGATGCAATGACATTGTCTATGTACAGATCTCTAAGTTATTTAATTAAGGAATATAAAGTACTGCAGGATTTTATTTATATTTAAGACCAAGCCTGTGTCTGTTCACTTATTTGTGTCAATGTCCAGGTTTTTATAGCTTGTATTTTTGCTGCCCAGTAATAAAATTGAAAGTTAGGTAGTGTCATGCTACCATTTTGCCTTAGGTCTTTGTAGGGTTGCTCTTTGGATATGTGGATGTTTTGAATTCCAAATATATGAGGTTATGATTGAATCGAACTTCTTAAAAATTATTGATTGATGTATATTGGAATGTTTTGAAAAATAAGAACAAGCTTAGGAAGGATATTCATCTTGACAGTGTAAATTCTTCCAGCTAAGTGAGATGAAGTGTAGACCATCTATGCAAGTCTTGCTTAATTTTTTCCATGCAGACAGCAAAATTTTGTTGATAAAGAGCTTTATGTTTACGTGTGATGTTTACCCCTAGGTATTTAAACTGATCTGCGATGATAAAAGGGAAGGTGTCCAATCTACTATTGTGTGCTTGAGAGTTCACTGGAAAGAACACACTTTGATTCAAATTAATTCTGAGACCAGAAATCTTTTGAAATTCTGTTAGGACTGTAGGCACAGTATTTTGTGGATCGGATATATATAGTACCATATCATCTGCATATAGTGAAATTTCTGTTCATGTCCTTCTCTGATAATCCCCTTTATCTTATAAGCATTTCAACAGTGAACTGCCAGTGGCGCAATGGTGATTGCAAAAAGCAGTGGTGACAAGGGGCATCCTTGTCTATTACCATGTTCTAGTTTGAAGCAGTCTGAAATTATGTTAATATAAACTGAAGCTTCTAGACTGGTATACAGTAGTTTGATCCATGGACGAATGTTCGGGGCAAACCCAAATTTCTCTAATGTAGTGAAAAGATACTTCCAATCAACCATATCAAATGTGTTTTCTGCATCCAACTATAATAATATTTCCAGGGTTTTAGACTTTGTGGGTGAATATACTGTATTACATTAAACAGGCGTCGAAGATTGTAAGCTAAGTGCCTGTCTTTAATAAATCCAGTTTGGTCTTGTGATATTACCGAAGGAAGCACTTCCTCAATCCTTCTAGCTAGGACTTTGGAGAGTATCATTATTTGGAGAGCATCATTATTCAGAAGTGGGATTAGTCTATATGATGCACGTTGTAATAAGTCCTTATTTTGCTTAGGAAAGACGGTAATTAATGCTTGATGAAAAGTCTGAGGTAGAATTTTACTGTTTATAACTTCAGTAAATGATGCCTAATAAGAGGGGAGCTAACTTAATTGAGATTTTTTTGTAAAATTCTGCAGGTTAGCCTTCAGGGCCTGCTGCTTCCCCAATCTGAAGTAAGTTTATAGCATCTAGTAATTCTAATAGTGCCAGATGTTTATCCAATTCCTCTGCACTGGAAATATCCAGTTCTGGTAACTGTAATACATCCAAAAACGCATTAGATTGTGTCTTGTTTTCTTTAAACTGAGTAGAATATAAGGACTTGTAGTAGTTTCTAAATGTGTGCATTATATTAATATGGTCAATGATTATGTCTCCGTCTGTGTTGGTATTTGCTGGGATTGCATTGCGAGCTCCCTGCTTGTGGATTTGTTGAGCTAAGATTTTATTAGCTTTCTCTTCGTATACATAGTAATGATGTCTTGATTTAAAAAGGAGTTGTTTTGTTTCATTAGTTGTCAAGAGGTTGAGTTCTGAATGCAGAGCCTGTCTTTTCCCATGAAGTGCCTTATTTGGACACCTGACATGTTCTTGATCTATTCTGGTAATTTCACTGATGAGCTCTGATACCTTCTTGGTTTCGAATTTATTTTTGTGGAAATGATTTGAGATAATCTATCCTGTTAAGAAAGCCTTCAGAGTTTCCCAGAGTATTCCTGCAGAGACCACTGGGGCTATATTTGTTTATAAAAAAAAATTGATTTGTCTGGATATAAATTCTGTATAGTTCTCACCTGCCAATAAAAGTAGATTAAGATGCCAGCTGCAAGATGAGTATGTAGGGCATAATGATTTTAGCTCCATGATTAGAGGTTGTGTGGTCAGAGATAACAATAGCGTCATACTTACAAGATTTAATCATTGGCAAAAAATTGTTATTTAACAAGAAATAATCGATTTTTAATTAGCAGTGATGCACTGGTGAGTAGAAGGAGTATGTTCTTGAGTTTGGGTTTAGAAATCTCCAGGGGTCTGATAAGGTGTGATCAGTTACATACTGTGTAATTGTTTTTGCAGTGTTAGATTTCATCGCCCCTATGACAGGAGACCTATCTATGTCTGGATTTAAAACACGATTAAAGTCCCAAACCATTATGATTTTATGAGTGTTCACATTGGGAATGGATGCAAATACATTTTGGATGAAGTCCCTATGATCCACATTGGGTGCGTAGATATTTATCAGAATCACTTTACAGTTAAATAAATTGCCCATGAAGATTACATATCTTCCTTCAGGACCATATACTACATCTGATACTACAAATGAGATTGTTCTATGTGTACGAATTCCCACACCTCTAGTTTTCTTTGTAAAGCTGGAATGGAATATTTGGCCAGTCCAGTCACTGTGCATTTGAATATGATCCTTGCTTAATAAGTGGATCTCCTGTAAAAATGCTATTTTAGCTTTTAGACCTGTTAGGTGAGAGAATACTTTCCTTCTCTTGAAATTGTGATTGAGACCTTTAACATTACAGCTGACAAAGTTAACTGTTTGGTCATGGAGACATTGCTTCTGAACTTTTGTTTTCATGCTGTAGTCTTAATTTAAGATAAGACAGCTTTGACCTTAATTTCCAATTTTCCCAGGAATTATTGCCATGAGGTCTATTGTGACATTGTTATTTATAATTATAAGGATTAAAAGGATGGATTAGAAATAGCTTGCTCTCTTTTTCTTCCCCTCTATCCCCCCGCTCCCCCATTTTACCTCCCCACGTGAGGCTAGACCACACTTCACAAACACCCAGTTCTCTGGCATACCTAGAGACAACGCACATCCAAAACAAAACAAGCCCCCCAGCAGTGGGGTATAAGGATTAAAACAGAAATATCTATCGACAATACAGTCCAAATACTATAAGCATAAAATATAATTTTAAACAGTTGTGAGAGAATAAACCCAGGGAATGATGTTAAGCAGTAGCCCTGGATAAGCAAAGTAAGCCTTAATACAATAAACCAAGGGTATTATGTTAAACCAGTGATTCCCAACCACTGTGCCGCAGCACTTTAGTGTGCCGTGAGAGATCATCAAGTGTACCATGGAAAATTATCCAATTTCACTTAATTGGTCTGAAAATTATTATTTATTTACTGCAAATAATTTGTCTTCGTTCGTCTATTCGACAGTGACAGGTAGAACAATTAAATACTCTTCCGCTAGGTGGCAGCAGATGGCTAAATAATCTGGGTATCTACCTGCTGCCATTCAAACAGTAGAATTAGTGATGCTTTGGCTGTGACAGCAGTGATAGCGATGGATAAATATCTGAAAAGAAAAAGTACACAATCCGAACTGGGTCCTGGAGAAAATTGTGACCCAGATGAAGGCCCTGGTATGAGTAGTGGTCAGAAGAAAGCAAAAAAGGTGAGCTCAAGAAAATACAATGAAAGATATCTTTCCTTTGGATTTACTTTTACCAGGGAACCAACCAAGCAGATTCTGTTATGCTTGGTATGTAGGTAAAAAGCTGTCCAACAGTGCCATGGTTCCTAGCAAACTTAAACGCCATCTCCAAACAAAACACCCGTCACTTCAAAACAAGAACACAGACTATTTTATTCAACTTCGTGAACAGACTAAGAAACAGGCAGCTTTAGTGAGAAAAAACCACAAAGACGAATGAGAGAGCTCTCAAAGCTAGCTACCAAGTTGCTGAACTCATCGCCAAATCAAAACAGCCACACATGGTGGCAGAGACATTAATACTTCCTGCCTGCAAAATCTTTGTAAATGGCCCTGGCGCTCTTGAAGAAATAGCCCAAGTCCCTCTCTCAGATAATATAATTGCCAGACGTATTGATGATATGTCTGCAGATATTGAAAGGATCGTTTTGGAAAAGTTGCACGCCAGTGGAAAATTTGCTTTGCAACCCGATGAATCTACAGATATCAGTGGACATGCACAATTTTTGGCAAATGTGCGCTTTGTAGACGGAGACACCATCAGAGGAAACTTCCTGTTTTGCAAAGAATTGCCAGAAAGAACAACAGGAGAGGAAATTTTTAGAGTTGTATCAAAGTACCTTGAACAAGGAGGACTTAAGTGGGAAAACTGCATAAGTGTTTGCACTGATGGAGCAGCTGCCATGTTCGGGCGCACCAAAGGATTTGAAAGCAGAGTGAAAGAGCAACATCCAGATGTTATTTCGACAATTTGTTTTCTGCACCATGAGGCATTCATTGCCAAGACATTACCAGGAGACCTAGCTCCTGTATTGGGCGATGTTGTGCACATGATAAACTTTGCGAAGACAAGACCTGTAAAAAGTTGCATGTTTGCATCATTGTGTGAGGAAATGGGAGCAGAGCATAAAGTGTTATTGCTGCATACGGAGGTCCAGTGGTTGACTTGTGACAAAGTTTTAGCCCGTGTGTATGAGCTGAGGGAGGAACTAAAAGTGTTTTTGACAAATGAGAGGTGTGATGATGCTAAGTTGCTTTCAAGTGATGAGTGGTGTACAAGTCTAGCATGTCTGGTGGATAGATTTCAAGATTTCAATGACCTGAACACACAGATGCAAGACCAAAATGAAAACCTGTGAGCAGATAAAATAAATGGATTTCCTTCAAAGGTGTAGCTCTGGCAACAACATGTGGAAAGTGTCAACCTTGACATGTTCCCACACATCCAGAAACGGCAAGTTATCAACATTGCTGCACTATGTGATACAATAGGCAAGCATTTGAAAACCCTTGAACAGAAGTTGTCATTTTATTTCCCTTCACTTTCCACTGATTGCCTTGACTGGGTTAGGAACCCATATAGCTCAACCGCAGTTGGAAAGGACATGACTTTGCAGGAGCAGGAGGAAATAACTGTACTGAGAGAAAATCGTGGTTTAAAGCTGAGTATTGCTGATCTACCTTTGGACAGTTTTTGGCTGACTGCTGCCAAGGAGTTCCCGATTCTGGCAAGCAGAGCTATTTCAGCCCTGCTCCCATTTTCCACAACCTACCTATGTGACGTTGGCTTTTCAAGCATGACTGCTATAAAAACTAAAAAAAGAGAGAGACTCAAAGCTGTTGAAGAAGATCTTCGTGTGTGTCTTTCTTCAATTCCTGCATGTATATCAGCGTTGTGTTCAACTAAACAGGCCCAGGTTTCACACTGAGTAAATAAATTGTGAGTAAATTGAAACTAGAAGATCATTATATTTCATTAAATATACTTTTTGTGACATTTTTGTTTGGTGGTGTATCGTGGGATTTTTCTAATGTAAAATATGTGCCGTACCTCAAAAAAGGTTTTGAAACACTGCAGGTCCCCAAAATAAAAAATAAAAAATTACACATACATACATACAAGCATATAATTAAAATGAAAACAAGAAGTGAGTGAGAAGGAAATAGGATGTATAATTACGGTACCAGTATCATTGGAAGCCCATCAACCAGCAGGTAAGTTTTGTTTGCCATGCCAGAACTGGATGCCACTCACGATTGTATTTCAAAAAAGTGCCAGGATCAGTTTTCTTAGCTCTTTTTCTGCTTCCTCCATTGAAGTAAAAATGTAGAGCTTGCCTTGAATGTCAACTTTCAGTTTGGCAGGATATAAGAGGCTGTATCTGACCTTGGCTTTCTGTAAGTGCTGTTTAATGTTGTAAAATGTGGCACGTTTAGCAGCTGTTGAAGGTGAGAAATGAGGGAAAATACAAATGTGCTTATTTTCAAATATAATCTCTTGTTTTTGTCTGAGAAGTAACATTATATGTAATTTAAAATGTAAGTTTTCAAAACACACGATGAGATAGCTACTGCTATTTCAGTGTCTGATTAGAAGTCCTCTCCGATTATTTTAGAGAACAGTTCAGCTACGAATTTCACTGGGTTTGGACTTTCCTGATTCTCAGGGAGGCCTTCGATTCTAATATTATTCTTTCTGCATTCATCTTCTGGTGCAGCTAGTCTGTCTCCAAGTTCTTTGCATTCAGGATTTGCAGCCGTCGCTTATCCTTCAGCGGTAGATGCCAGTCGTGAGCCTTTGCTTAACATCTTCCAACTGAGTACCAAGTGCTCTAAGTTTATTCACAAACTTAGATGAATTTTCCAGTATTTTTTCCTCAATTTTTTCTAGCATACCTTTAAAGGTTGCCTCAAAGTGATTACTTAAACATTTTATCTAGTCTTTAATATCCTGAAGCAGCTTCTCGTTTGTCTTGTGTATGTCCTTTATTTCTTTCCTTATATCATTTATTTCCCTTTTCCTTATATCATTTATTTTTTTCTTTATATCATTCTTAAGCTCCTTTATTTCTTGAGTGTTGGCAATTGCGGTGATCATTACCTTCAGTTTGGACAGATC
Source organism: Erpetoichthys calabaricus (assembly GCF_900747795.2). Lineage (NCBI taxonomy): Eukaryota > Metazoa > Chordata > Cladistia > Polypteriformes > Polypteridae > Erpetoichthys > Erpetoichthys calabaricus. The sequence continues at coordinate 102,866,761 of NC_041400.2, read as the reverse complement.
GTTTTGGTCTCCTCCGTGCTCCGCAGGTGAAGTGGCAAGCCCTGTTTGAGTCGATGTTACTGGCTTGCGGGGAGTAGCTGACAATGTGGAAGGTAAGGCCGTTTTCAGTTTCAATGAATCTTCTGGAATCAACAAGTTCTCTTGGCCCTACTCACTTACACATTCACTCCCATTTTTGCTCTTGGCTGGAAACGATGCAGCAGCATCAGGACCTGTGAAATCTGTACTTTCACCTATCTTTTCCAGGTCAGTTTCTGGCAGGCCGTACCTTGAGCTTGGACTTGATGCTTGTCTAGGCTTGGATGAAGTTTTAGCTGTCTTTTCCATTTCTTTCTGAGTCCCTCTTCTGCCACTCATGTTTAAATATGCTTGCATATACTGTAATTGAACTTTCTTGTGTTGAGTAAATTCAGGATACCTCGGGATGATAAAAAAAATGAGAAAAAATAACACCACTGCTAACAGAGTTCTGCTTCAGATGTCCTGAGACTATAAAAATTTGATACTGATAGAGCTGGAAATTATACCTGCATCTATGAGGCAGGCATGATAACTGCTGTGTTACTGCACTGCTCACTTGTTATACGGATGTGTGTATGTGTGTGTTTATACATTTTCAGCTCTACAGTTAATTCAAAACAAGGTCACAATAATAATAACTTTAGCAAAATAGTACAATGTCACTCCAATTATACCCTTTACATCGCCTATAATGAAAATTAAGAGCCAAGTTATAGAGCACTATGACAAGTCAAATTAACATTTAGACATATCTCAAAATTTTTTTTTAGAATTTTGCATTCATTTATTCATATTATACTTAATTAATTAAGCATTCTGAACATCTGATAAACGTTTGAATGCCTCATTTTTTTTTTCCTTTTACCCGAGTACCTCACACTGAATTTTCTGATTTCTTGCTCTCTGCAGGGGAAGTAGAAGAAATGCTGTGCCACTGAATATCTGATGGCTTTGTTCTAATTCATTATGCAATGAACATTCTTAATGTAATTTATCAGATCCATAAAACATTTTTAAAAAGCTAAAGCTGGAGACTCTATTTTATATAGCATATTTTTTTTTACTTTTACTTCTGAAGCAGATTTTATTAGCAAATGCAGAAAGCCATGATAATAGATGTTTAATATGTAGAACTGTGCCATGGAAAAACACTACTCTTGCTGTGCAAATTATGTGAGCTCAATAAGTTATATTCAAAAACAATGCACTCTAAAATCTAAAACCTAATTCACCTTTGAAATGTGAGCATGAGAAAGCTCTCTGCAAAGGAGACTCAAGACATAAAATAATGGCATTGTATGGGAGCCAATAACAAGGTCTTACAATGGCTTAGAGTTTTCATTTTGTGCATTAGATAGATTGCCCATTAATGGACATTGAAGAATTACATCTGAGATACTGTATATAATTATATGATATGAAATAATTCAAGAAAAAAATTAATTCTCATTGATATATTTGCAAGATGTTTCTTAAATTGTCACAAAAACAACAATACATGTTTAAACAAATAACAATTGCCAAGTTTATTTTGTTAAATGCCTAAATGAGTGTACAGACAAATTAGGAAATATGTTGTATATACAAAATCCATATAATAAAGTCTTCACATAGGAAGTAAACAGCAAACATAACTACAGATAATTAATTAAATGCATGAACACATACAAAATATTGTTACAAATTAATGAATTGCTGCATAAATGAATACAATTATTTAGAATGAATATGATGTGTAGATTTTCACACAAAACAAAATTCATGAATAAACATACAAATGCATTTATTCATGTCCACATGCTTACATGCATAAATAAATATATTAATAAATGCACAAATGACTGCTGTGGCTTATTTTCTTAGCAAAGTAACAGCCAAGGCTATCCTACTATCTTGGGGTCTAAATTCAGATTGAGCAGTTGTGACATACCTCTTTATTTTTGACTATTTTAAAAAATATTTTATTAGTGTAAAATTAGGAGTCGCTTTACAACATTAAAACAATTCAAACAGGAAAACCTTAATTTGCTCATTGTTAAATATAATTTTTTTTTTGTATCAATAAGGTGCTGCTGGAGTAAGTGAATTTCCCCTTGGGATTAATAAAGTATCTATCTATCTATCTATCTATCTATCTATCTATCTATCTATCTATCTATCTATCTATCTATCTATCTATCTATCTATCTATCTATCTATCTATCTATCTATCTAAATTGAGCAGATCTAAATGCATCTGAGTGTTTAGTGTAGAAAAATGTGATTTATACAGGCATATGTAAAAATAAGGTAAAAACATACAAGAAACAGTAATAGTAGTAGTGATAATAGATAGTTTATGTATCTATTAGGAGAAAAAAATGAAAACTGACCATATCACAATGAAAAAGGTGCTTTGGGGTGGATGTTAATGTGAAAGGCATGGCAGTATATTAGATGAGCATTTATTATTTCCCTGGCAATTATATTGCACAATGGCTAGTACTGCACTTTTGTAATTCTAAAGTTCCCAGATCAAACCTGTGTAGTTTACAAATTGCCCTGTGTCATTGTGTGACCCCCCCATTCCTCCTGCATTCCAGTTTAGGTTCATTGGATACTCTGTACTGGTCTAAAGTAAAAGATAAAATGTGAGGAAATATGGGCTGCGATTGTATAGTGTTCTCTCTCTGTTCAGAGAACCTGATTAGAAAATTAATGAATGGATTATTTAATAACTAATTAATTAAATTTTAAAGTTAAGTGGTGTGTGTGTGATGGTGGCCCATACAAGATTCCTCCTTTGTGTTCAGTATTGCTGCCATAGGTTAAGGCTGGATCAGCAGATGAAAAAATAGATGGATCCATGGATGAAAATCTTATGAATATAACATCCATCCATTTTCCAACCCGCTGAATCCGAACACAGGGTCACGGGGGTCTGCTGGAGCCAATCCCTGGGCACAAGGCAGGAACCAATCCTGGGCAGGGTGCCAACCCACCGCAGGACACAAACAAACACCAAGGCCAATTTAGAATCGCTGATCCACCTAACCTGCATGTCTTTGGACTGTGGGAGGAAACCGGAGCACCTGGAGGAAACCCACGCAGACATGGGGAGAACATGCAAACTCCACGCAGGGTGGACCCGGGAAGCGAACCCGGGTCGCCTAACTGCAAGGCAGCAGCGCTACCACTGCACCACCCTGAATATAACATTCTATGTATTATTCAGCAGCTTTTGGATGCTGGAAAGCCTTAGCAGGAATTTATTTATTGCAGAAAACTAGTGTGGTTTCCAGTGATGACTGTAGAATAACATTTATATATTGCGAAAGGGCCACAAGTGTTTGACTTGTCATATTTGCACATTTTTCAATTGCATGCATTTAAATATAGTTTGCACAGTATAATTTATCTTGTATGGGTTATCCAGTGTAATGAAAAGTATGAAGTGTATTTCTCCAAAAAGACTAAATAGCTCTTATATTTTTTCATCATTGCAAAGTTAAAACATTTTCTGACAGGTGAGGACCATAATCATGTGACTGAATGCTGTGCAAATGCACACAATATACTGTAATTCACTATGTTAACTATTGTGTTTCCTTAGATTAGAATGGCAAAGTTAGTCAGAGCAAATACACTTTCTCAAAAGGCAGTTTTCCATACAGAATCGTACAGAGTAATTTTGTTTTTATACCTCACAATTACATTTATGAAAAAAATGCCAGAATTTGTTTTAGTTTTAGAACTCTGCTCAAGACCTTTAGACAGACAATCATGGTTATTCAATTTGTAGCTTGTTCTACCGGAAAAATATATGTTTTGGTATTGTGTACAGTTGTGCTGATTATCATATGCATGCTTGTAAATTTTCAATAAATATTGCTTTTCACATCTTCAAATAAGTGAACTAAAACTTGGGAATTCTAAAAGTATGTCTGCTAAGTTTTATTTACATACACAATGTCGTTTTTCAAATGTAAAAAGCCTGCTACATCTCCATTCATAGAATGCCCTTTATCTGAAAGACTCTGTCAAAGGTTGTGCACAATTATAAGACATAGGGTGCAAACATAGCACCTGCTGTTATGATCAATGGAAAGATGAAGCCAAGAGTTTGGTAAAAAGAAATTTAGTGTATAATTTATACTATGTAACTGAAATGCTTTCCAGCCAAAGAGTAGGTGTACAAGGAATAATAATAGTGAAAGACAAATGACCAGGAAATTGAAGTAGAAAAATGGAAACTGGCAGAATTATTGTCTAGGAACAAGTAGGAGTCAGAAAACCAAAAGAATCTGTCAAAACTGATACTCAAAGTCAAACAAAATCAAATTCATAAGTGAAACTAACGTTTGCAAAGTTCTCACACTAGCTTGATTTATTATCTCTAACTAATGCTTCTCCTTGTTGTTTGTTTTATACAAAAGGATCTAAATGCTTAGATGCCATCATATACAGGCAGAACAAGATTACATCATACATCACATGACTACTACATCAACTGACTGTGGCCATGCAGAGAACAACAACACAAAACTCTGTTTTTCTGCCACTGCAGAAAAAATTGGTGAGATTAAATTTTGAATAAGAATCAGAGGAAAAGAGCTAATTGTAGACTGAAATAGGCTGATGTTAAAATCGAAAACGATTCAGAAAGCCAGAGAATAAACACAGAAACCAAAATCTTGTAACCGATCAAAAGTAAACCACTGACTAACACTGCAAAATGTATTTAGATAGATAGATAGATAGATAGATAGATAGATAGATAGATAGATAGATAGATAGATAGATAGATAGATAGATAGATAGATAGATAGATAGATAGATAGATAGATACTTTATTAATCCTAAGGAGAAATTCAGATACTCCAGCAGCAGCATACTGATAAAGAACAATATTAAATTAAAGAGTGATAACAATGCAGTTTATATATAATTAAATAAATAAATAAATAAATTGCAATTTATTGCCAAACATGGAGGGTTGTAAACAGTGCACTGCCATCTTCAAAAGCAGCACCCCGATGATTTCATGAAATGTAACTTCTGGAAGTCTCACATATGAAACGAGAGTCATTGCTAGCAATGAAAAGCTCAGAATAATGTATGTTTGTTGAAAACCACACAAGAGAAGGATACAATAAAGGAAAAACACAGAGACAGTGGTAAGGAACGCACGCTGATACAGTGCATTGCCGCATCCATCCCCCCAACAACCAACTCAGGATCCCAGATTAAGACGCAAGTGCAGCCACGAAACGGGTGACACCTCAGCACCACACTAGTTCAGATGGAGTGCAACAGTGAGGTTTTTTTTATGGGGGCTGGAGTGCCAATTCTGCCACCAAACCCCCAAGTTTTTCCCTGCAGGTTGGAAGGGCCTACATGCAGGGATGGATGCAGATTAACGTCATATCCAGGACGGAGCAATTGCAGGTTAAGGGCCTTGCTCAAGGGCCCAACAGTCCCTTTTGGCATTTAATGGATTCAAAACCGGCAACCTTCCGATTTCCAGTGCAGATCCCTAGCCTCAGAGCCACCACTCTCTGCCCATAAAGGAAAAAACACAAACTATTAAAGTAAATACAAGCACAACAAAACTCTCCTGATATTCTAAGTCTGATAGATGAGACTTGAACCCTGCCTGCCTAGTATGTTAGCTGACCAACTTACCCACCTTCAAAGTACTATCAAAAGCACTCCTTTCCCTGACTATTAGTTTTTTACTTGCATAACCTAAGCCTGCTTGGTATCGGTGAGAGCCCTCACTACAGCCCTCCTAGTGAGGTCAACTCCACCAGGAAACCTTCTGTAGCTAATTGTGTCTCTTCTCATATTAGAGGGATAGCAGGGCTGGCACTTCTTCTGATGCCCCTAAGTTCTTCACACCCTTGAGTTTTTCAGTTAGCCTTTAATATCCAGGACTTTAATGCTGCCTCTACGGTGCCCTCCCTCTTAAACTAACTGCACAAGTCCATACATTCCCACCTTGGACTGTAAACCTTCTAATGGTCAGGAGATTTCCTGGCCTCCTGATAGACCTCTGTGGTGTCTTTATCTTCCCCAGAGAAGTAACTTGAATTCTGACTTACATGAGTAAGGTAAGGTATATGGCAAAAAGGATATAAATATTAGAGAATATAATATCCCAGTAATATTTGGAGAAATAATCCATTGATAATAATAATAATTCTTTGTATTTATATAAGCGCTTCTTCTCACTACTCAAAGTGCTCAGCAATTGCAGGTTAAGGGCCTTGCTCAAGGACTCAACAGAGCAGGGTCCCTATTGGCATTTACAGGATTGAACCGGCAACCTTCAATTGCCAGTGCAGATCCCTAGCCTCAGAGTCACCACTCCACAAGGCCACCATTTCTGAGAAAAAAGTAACCTCAAAATATATCTGATTCTTCATGGACAGACTACAGTATATTAAGTTATGCAAATATATATACATCGAATCTTTGATCTTTGCCTGAAGCTAACATTCAAAACCCTATAAACCCCAAATTTAAGGACAATGATTGATTAGGTATCAAAGCTTTAACCGAGCTAAGACTTTTAATGAGTAGTTTCCTTACTTTTATAAAGTATAATAATTTGTGAAATACTGTATATACTATTTATAGTATGTTACACAACAATGCACTGTTGCATTTATACTGTTTTTTAATTACTTTTATCTTGTTTACTCTCAATTGTTACAAAGTTAACTCTGTTCAGTCAACTAAGCCTGTCACCATTAAACTCATGAAATAATTGGTCTCAACAGCAACAGATGCATAAAAACAGCGAAAGGGAGAAAAAATGCTGTTGACAGCATGTGATATAAAATCCCAGAAAGCTAAATGTCAAAAGTTTGTTAGAGCTTGCACTGCCCTCTGACTGTGTGTATCTTCTAAATTAATATTAACACAACACTTTGCAGAAAAACAACTGAAAAAGCAATAGTCCAAAAAAGAAAGCAAACAGGAACACAAAATTGTGCTAAGACATTGCAAAAATTCCATGCCAGCTATTCTACTTAGAGAAAATTGTTGTCCATGCAGCCTCTAGACCAAGACTGTATTACATTATTATACTGCAGCCTCCATAGGATGCCAGACAACAAAGTAAGATTGCCATTCAGATAGTATGAATCTGAATAAAGAAACAAAAACAAAACAAAGAAACAATATGACAAAAAAACAAAAAATGCACTAAACTAGCTGACACCATTGTTAATTAGAGTGTAAATGAATCTCTTTGGCCTACAAGTTCACTTGCTGTTCCTAGCTAAATATACCATTTCAACATTCTTTCACTCACTTAGATTAATCTATTGTGTGTTTTTCCAGTAAATTAACTCTTTAGACCATAACTGTCAAACACACCAAATCCTGGATGATGCACTGGCTTTAGATTTTCGTTCTATTGATTTTCCTTAAGTAGAATTCTCTTACAGGTTACTAATGGAGTAGAGTTTGTTTGCCTTAATTTTAATTGGACTTGCTTTGCAAGATTAAGAACCAATCATTTTATTCCCTCTGCCTCATGGTCCTCAAACTGTGTTTCTCCAGAAGGCCACCTTTTTCATTCCAACCAATCCCTTAATTATAAGCTAAAATCACTCAATTTTATGGCTTGTTAGTGTTGTCATTCTGCCGTGCCACACATTAGCAAAAAGTGTTGATTTATTTTTTTGGGATCACCATGCAAATGTGTTGTTAATGTAGGTGCCAGGAGATGGACAGGAGGCAGTTCCATCCCCATACATTAGGTGACAGTGGTCTGCTAGAGGTGTCCGAGCTTGAACACCTGTAGGGGTTCATGGAAAGTGGAGTCCAGAAGAGCAGCCCAGTTTCATGGTGCAAGGGGGGGCTGTCAGGGCAGGACTGCCCTGGTTTCCAAATAACCCGGACACGCTCTGTGCAAATCATGCCAGATCACTGGAAGTATTTCTGGGTCCAACATAATAGGAGCGACATTCAACTGGAGATGGAAGGAGACGAATTTCATTGCTTTTGTATGATTATTGGCTGTGCTTTATTGTATAAGGGGCAGGGTGTATTATAATCTATTATTTGAATCTGTGACTGTGTTGGGCATTATTTGGTCTGGCATTTGCGGCTTGTTGACACCCCTTACTGTGTACAACAGAATTTACTTATTAATTAGCATTAGTTATCCTATAGGACTTAACTGCACTCAATTTTATCAAGATTAAAACTCAGTGGCACAGGTCCAGAGCTTGCTCTCTTCCATATGGGCATTCTCCGTTTGCACCTATAAATGTAAAGAAGACCCCTTGGCCACAACCCTCACAGAAATCTAAGACAGTGGGCCATTTTTTAGTGCTGCTAGTATTTGTACTTTAATTTGGTTCAGTTTCTACTTTAATGCACACACTCAAAGTGATTTCAGAGAGTATCTTCCCTCTGTCATTGATATTCTGGGTTTGCTATGTAGCCTGTATTTATTTTTTTTAAACATTTCTTCCTTCAGTATGTGGGTAGATGGATTTGGAAAAAGATTAACAGAGCAGGTGCTCATTAAGTGGTGATAACTGGACCAGTCAGATGTTTCTTCTTTCCTGCCGTTCTGAAAGGGCACACAACGCAAGAACTGACTCAAGGAGTTTGTGTTAAAGTCCGAGGGTCACATCATTAGTGCACATTGGATTTTTAGGCATGGAAAACATGCATATATTAAGATAATTCTAAACTATTATCCTTCTGGTACAGTAGTGAATTTTAAGCTAATAACATCATCTCCTGAAATATTAAAGTAGATTAATATAAAACTTACCCTACAAGTAACCAATTACCAAAATTGTATTTGGAGAAATATCATTATTTAGTACAGTTGACAGTCAAATGTACACTTGCTTGAAGTTGCATGGATGGCAGCAGTGACTTGATGTCTACAATTTTTTTTTCACTGGCTACATGGAATTGTGGAATGGGTGTTGGAGGGCTGTGCTGTGCTGTGTGGGTGTTCTTACCTAATGATGTTTTTGTATGGTTCTATGTTTGGTTTACACCTAATTTCATCAAAAAAAAATCCATTACACTGACTGTGGTCAGAATTTGACATTAAATTACACTAATTATACTTCTGTTAATCAAAAAAAAAAAAAAAAAATATATATATATATAATGTAACCATAATAAAAACACATTATTTTTACATTGTTTCATTTGCACTTAAAAGCAGAGTGAACAAGACTTCATATTTTTCATATGTCATTATATCAAGTATTATTTTATCTCTGGAATATTCCTTACATTAACAATGTACTTTATATGTATGTTTTAATGCAGGAATTAGTATGCTTTCATTATACTAAAGTAGTCCTTTTTTAGATCCTACAGCAGCACTGAAGTGTATATGAAATACCTCTTCACTGATTTCAATTTTCTTTTATTCTCAAAGACCAACTTTAAAGTCCACTTCAGCTGACAATGTAATACACCTCAGAAATACCATCTCTGTATTTTTGAAATTGTAAAAATAACAAGAATTCATATGAACCTCAATTGAAAAAAACAAGTGCTCCTGTATTCATTAAGTATGCAATTCTAATGCACATTGCTTTGATTGTTTGTGTATAGATCCTGAGAGAAGCATCTGACCAAAAGTTATCATAGATTTATCTGAAGACAGTTCAATGTCAAAGGTTCAGAGAATATTGGAAAAGTGTTTAAAATGAAATTTATAACATTTTACATTTAGATATGAATGCCACTTTATTTACATGTATGTAGTCTGAGTATACAAGTAAGATCAAGATACTGTTTACAGAGGTAATGAGGAAGGGGTGGCTAAGGTAACAGTATCATGTTGTATCACCCCTCTGCAACATTCAGTCAATCACTACTCATATACACAATGTCAGAAAAATTAGATGTAATCGATCATCTGACATTGTTCTTTGAAACTCATTTGAGTCTAATGAGATATACAGTATATTGATGAAATTGCCTTCAAATTTGGAAGATATATATTCTTCTTATTAGACAATGAGTTGTTGACAGAGGGAGGTTTTATGGAGACAGAACTGGAAGGATAACAGATACAGAGGAAATGAGGGTGACGTGAGCGGAGTGGAGCGGAGGTGATGTCATCTTCGGGAACCAGAACTGAGGTCATCAGAGAGGGACTGGAAATCCATATTACTAACCGAGAATGCTAAACCGGATGATGGACGCAGGCACATCCGGCCATGGGCCGTAGCTGCAAAAGACGTACTGCGCAGGCGCAAAAAGAGTCCGCGAGAGTCGGCTGAGGAGCCGAGAAAGGCGGACAAAAGAGGGCGAGAGAGGCGGATGAGGGGCCGCGAGAGGCGCAGGCGCAAAAAGAGTCCGCGAGAGTCGGAGAAAGGCGGAGAAAAGAGGGCGACAAAGGCAGATGAGGGGCCGCGAGTGGCGGACAAGACCACAGAAAAAAGGAGTGAGCACATACAAAAAGGAGAAATGAGGCGCAAAGTCAAACGCAGGAAAAGCACGAAACACATTGCACACGAAACTAGACCCGAAAAAAAAAAAAAAAAAAAAAAAAGGAGGCTCGCACACAACAGCAAGGCACCCCCCCCCCCCCTACAGGCACCGGACGGGACACACACCAAGAGGGGGATTCAACAAGCCCATGGAACACAAAAAAAAGAACACAAAACCACCCCACAGACCCTACAAGCGAGGGACGGGACACACACAAAGAGGGGGATTCAACAAGACACAGGAACACAAAAAGAAAGAAGACGCTCGCGCAACAACAATCCTCAACAATCCCCCCCCCCCCACCCACATCCATAAGAAGTCACACCCAAAGCCACATATTCTAAAGTGAACATCAGCACCTTCACACTAGACAGCATAGGTGTCAGCATTGGTGGATCTCCTTACAATAAAGCACTATTAACCGTTCAACTGCAGAAAAGGAAACATATTAACAGTGACTGCGACCCTCCTTATTACTTATCCATATTTCGGATGCTGAGAAAGAAACAAGTCATGAATACACGGTCACGGGTACAAAACGAAAAGGAAAGGATAACAGGAACAAACACACGAACACGAAAGAAACAACAAAATAGACGGCTATGCAGCATAGGTGGATCTCATTACAATAAGGCACTATTAACTGTTCAACCGCAGAAAAGTCTCCATATTAACAGTGAGTGCAATACTCCTTATTACTTATCCATATTTCTAAAAGAAAAAATGTCTCGACTCCAAAAACGCAAAGCTCAACTAAAGCTTCTAACTAACGATGTACCTAAAAGTAAAAACTTTATGAACTGCGTTAGATCCTACAATAGTTCATTTGCTTTTAGTAAATATCAGGCCACCAAAAGGCAATGGCCCATACTGCTTTCCCATATGTGCACAAATACTGCATCGCATTGGAACAGTGCACCCTGAAACAAATCAACAACGCAAATATGCACAAATCTACATCCTGGATCCACATGACGCAATCTATCAATCAAAGTGCTGCATCGCAACAGGCACGGATTCAAAACGAAACACCTCCCGTCTCAGACATACGTTAACGGCAAGGAAGGCTACAACGGGTGTCTCACACAGCACAGGCAAATCGATTACAGCTCCAAAACAACACGTCCCAAATACTACATATGCAACAACGCGCCTCTCAAACGGCACAAGCAAAACATACACCGGGAAAATTCATTCGGATTAATGAATGTCATTTGCAATCATTGTCATTCAGTTCACTTCCCTGAAGAAACAACTGGCAATACAAGTAATACATTTAGACGTTGTTGTCAAAAGGGTCAAATTAGACTGCCTCCTTTACATTCATATACTGAATATCTACAGAAGATTCTAACTGACGATGTACCTGAAAGTGAAATCTTTATCAACTGCATTAGATCCTACAAATCGGTATCCACTATGAACATTAACGGTGGCACTGCACGTGACATCCGTCTTCAAAAAATGTTGTTTATTGATGAATGTACAATGGCATGAAGTCACTTACTCAACACCATTCATAAACTTCTACAAACGTTTATGAATAATAATATTCGATTTGGAGGAAAGGTACTTTTATTAGGAGGAGATTTTAAACAGTGATTAGCTATTCTTCCAGATGCCATGCACTCAGCTATTGTTCAGTGCACCTTAAAATACGCAGACAATTGGCATTGCTTTCAAAAGATACAGTTAGTAAAAAAGATACGATGTCCAGAACCAGATCATAACAATTGCTTATTACAACTGAGAGATGGTACACTCACCAATACAGATGGACTTCAGCCACATATTATTACAATTCCTCAAGCCTTTATATGCGATGACTTAGTTACAGAGAGATTTGGAACAGCAATCTCATTAGACCAAATGCCCCTTTTAACACAACGCATTATATTATGTCCAAAAAATATTAATGTGGAAAACATAAATACCCAAGTCATTCCATTACTTCCTGGAAAGACACAACTCTTTCTAAGCTCTGACAAAGTTGACTCTGATCACGATAATGACCATCTTCATTGACCTTACAAGTTCTGACCTGGAATTACCTTTTACACTTAAACGGCGTGTACAAAGAAATTTTCCAATAAACCTTTACACTGTGCCACACACTTTATTGTTTGCTTTCTATTTGCATCATCTACACCGTCACACTATTCTATATCTCATTCATACATCACGCTCTTTGTCATTCCCAACACCAGGGGTTGGCGAGCGAAGCGAGCAGGGGGCGGAGCCCCCTAGTTAAGTCATGACGGGTGGACTGTTACTGGGTGCAGAAGTGCATTGGGCTTTTTTGTTCGGGAGGTCATCTGTGGTTTTGGATTTTGGGTCTTCGTGCTTTCTGTTGAGGAAGAGAGAAAGGCATTAATATGCTGTTCTGCACTCCCATCCCATGTCTTTTGACGCTCTGCCAGGCCCATTGGCTGCCCCCTAATCGCGCCTGTGTGACAATAAAAATATAGAATGTTATACCTATCCTTAGATAAACGTAGTAAAATTAATGATTATTTGTGTCATTCAAAACCAGTGTCAGTTGAGGGGTGAATAAACATCGCCACTCATCATCCATAGTGGGTAGTCAGTATTATTATACTTTGACGGCCTGTTGGTCCCCCTCGGTATCCAGGGAACGCACTCCCATCAGTAGCACAAATGGTACCCCCTTTGTCGACTTTGAGGAGCATGCATCCCTTGTGCTTACTTTTACTTTAATAAACCTCCTTGTCTGTAGTGTGTGCACCTTAACTTTCATAAAATGATGCCCTTCAGATGATGACACATTAGCAACCACCTATGTGGCCTAATGGATTGCCCAGCTCTGTTCTATGAAAATAATTACCCAGAAAGTTTGGCAACCAACGTTTACAAGACAGTAGACCTTGATCACTTCAAGATTCTTGTATTCCTTCATTGTTTTATTTTTTTAGCTTTTGACATCTGATAATAGAAACAGAGGGCGAATAACTACTTTATAATAATTATCTGTTCACTATTGATTTTTGTTTAGATTTTTCAAGAGGTTAAATGATAGATTCAAATAAGTTCAGCTACTACATTTCAAGCTAGAGGCATGGATAAAATTTAGACTTTAAAGTTCAGGCCAAGCCAACACCTTATTCTGCTTAACACTTAATATACTGACATCTGTTTCCTCAATTGGAGTTAAATATAGCTCAAAAATTACTCAATATGCACAATATATGCAGTGAATATGTAAATAAAAGATAAACTGAATGGGATATACAGTTTACATGTATGTACAGTATATGTACACACACACATACATATATTTATATTGTGAATGGACACCAACTGTTCATAAAAACACACGCTTTTATTCAGAATTGGCCCCACAAGTCCAAATTCTGCACACTCACAGTGCTTCACGCACCAAACACCCTTACTCAGGCCTTCCACTATCCGTGGGCCGCCTTTCCTCTTCTCATGGGAGCTTCGTCCTGCTTCCACTCCCGACTCTAGCTCCCAGACTGTTCACCCGGATGTGCTCCAGGTGCCTGATGATGCTCTCCCAGCAGCACGGAAGTGCTGCCCTTGCACCCGGAAGCACTACGGGCGTCCCTGGAACGTCCTTCCTCCACCTTCCCAGGTGTGGCGGAAGTGCAGGTTTCCCAGGCTCCACGACATTTGGGGGGCCCCCTGGCGGTGGCCACGGGCCCATATAGGTTTGAGTCTCCTGGCTCCATCCCCGTGGTCCCCTCCTTATCCAAGGCAGTTGCCCCCTCGTGGCCCGGGGGCACGCCTTCCAGGCATCTCGGCTGGGACTGGCCCCCAGCCTCCTGTGACAATATATATATATATAGTACATACCACATGGGCTGGAATGGGCATCCCAACCAGGAGAGGGAGCAGACCCAGAAGAAAGGACTGGAAAGGGTGAACAGACAGCCCTTTAAAAAAAATCGCTGGGGCAGCAGCCCTGGTTATCAGTGCCCAGTGGGAACTCATTAAGGCATGCTGGGAAATGAAGTCCAGCAGGGCAGCCCTGCTGGGGTCATGGGGTGCTGCAAGAGTGCGCTGCAGGGAGACAAGCTCCCTACTGTGATGGACTTCCGTGTGTCAACATTCAGGGGCAGAAGGCGAAAAAATCTGTAATTGTTGATAAAACTCAGCGTTATATTACAAGTAGACTGTCTTTGCTAGGAATACTGTTAGTCTCGTTGACTTGACATTGAATCCCTGCGTGTGCGTGAATAGCATAGAGTTAAAAAAACGTTTACAATGGCATCAACATCAGGCGAATGAACAAAGTGAATGCGCAAAGCAAAACACTCCATGTGTATTATTTATTTATTGCATATTATTGCCGAATCTGACTTATTGAAATCTGATTTCAATACAAAAGCAAAAGTCAGGTACCTGCATCAGCTAATTGGACTCAAGCTAATCGTACAGCTGATGTGCCTACACATAGGACTACACAGACAATTATCAAACTCCGATTTTGATGCACATGAGTTGGAAATCGAAAATGAAAGACAGGTACCTGCATCAGCTGATCGGTTCCCAGCTGACCATAGTCCAGAACACGCTCATGCAGCTGACATGCCTATGGCAATGTTCGCCCTGGGAAGACTACACAGACATACAGTAGATGTGTTGGAGGCAAGCTGGCAACTGGCCTTCAGATGACACGGAGTGCCAGTGGACACTACAGATTACCAGCCACTCGACTACTTCAAGTTACATTTTTCCAGAAAGTGCCTTTCAGCTTATGCGTGATGAGACAAACAGGTATGTCATAAGTATGTGAATTTACATACTGTAGAGGCTCATGGAACATAAAGCAGAGTGACATTTGTCATAAATGTTGATTTATGTATGAAACCATTGCTGAGTTTTTTGGGAAAATATTGAGCCCTGGGACAAATGGGAAACAAAATAATTAGCCCTATAAGAGTTAAACCACTCTACAAATGTGTCCATGTGGAGGTGGTAGATGAACGTCTTAAGGTGCAATATGCAGAAAAGACTGGCAATCTCATTAAAAGTGTCCGACATGAAGGGTGTGCCCCAGTTAATCAGGAACACCTCTGGGAGGCCCACTTGTGCAAAGATCCTCACTAGTTCCTGAAAAATGGATTTAGTGTTAGCCACTCACATAGGGATGTCCTCTGGATACTAAGCGGCATAGTCAATGATAACTAATATATATTTAGGCTGTGAGTGGACTCACTATGTCTACCCTGATCCACTTGAATGCAATGTCAGTCAGTGGCAATTTGACTGAGTACTCATTTCGATGTGAAATTTGAGTTAGCTGATAGTCAAAACATGAAGTGCAAAACTGGTGCACCTCCTAGTTAATTCCAGGTCAATTTAAGCATGCTTTAATGCACTCCAGTGTTTTCAAGGAGCATTAGTGGGCTCCCAATAGATTGGCATGGGTCAATTCACAAACCTCTGCTTGAAAAGATGAAGGAAAGAGAAGTTGGGGCCTCCACCACTCGGTATAACAGGTACCTTTCAATCTCAAAGTAAACACCTGCAGGTGTGGATTCCACGGTCATCTGACCATTAACAAAGGTTACAGCATTCCACCCAAGCTTCAGAGAATGATTGTTCAGCTGTTCCCTATTGAACTTGCAAACCAAAATCAGGTCACGGCAGCTCTATCTGTGGGTGCGGATTCAGGTGTCTCTGATATCTCCTCATCCCAGCATCTCCTCAGTCAGAGTTGGAATATTGGGTTAGCCATGCCCTTACCTAAAGATGATTTGTCCACAGCCAGGCTCTGTTTCTTTGTGCATTCAGGCAGCACTTGATCCCTGTTCCTTTTACTTTGCAGTCAGCCTCTGCTCAGGATAACAATGCACAGTGGCCAGGGTAGGACCATGACTTGGAGGTTGTGGGTGACGCCCTAAGAGCTCACCTGACAAAATGTCCACTGTGTCTCTCCATGAACAATATGCTGGTAAGACTGACCTTTTTCTTATCTTACTATTGTGTCTGAATAAGTGAGTGATATGAGATGTTGTTCTTCTATGAGCACTGCATGAAAAAGAGAAGACAAAAAGGTTTGATGTGGCTGAATGACAGTACCTTTTAGTTATGGCCCTTCAACAGTCTATGGGGTTGCCTAAGAATGGGGAGTTTGAGATGAATTACCCCAGCACCCCACACTTATAGCATCTCACAGGTGTTGGCAATTGGTCCCATTGTTTTATTTCCCGCTGTGGCTTCTAGGTGGTTTCTGTCTTGGCCTGCCAGGATGGTTTATGGTGCTTCCTTTCCTGATAATTTTCATTTTGAAAAATAGCTCAAAGGTGCTCCAGGGTTTCTATCAGGCTTCCCGTATTGTTCCAGGAGTGTCGATGCTTATATATACTAAAAAATCACCTACACTTATTTCCACACTATATACAAAACATGCACATACCATATTAGACCAAACACAAACACAAAGTCTTGAAAGAGTAATAAATTAAAAAATTTGACTGAGCTGATGTTACTGCCCTGTCAATAAACCAAAACAATGAAAGTAGGTTCCTCTGATCAATTCTAAAGCACAATCCCATACGAACAGGCTTCTTGTTTGTGTACTGCTTTATTTTTCTGGAGTTTTTATTTAACAGAATTTTACATATTGCACATTGTGAGCATATACAGTAGCTGGATGACTTGAGGTGTGGATTATGCAATGTTTTTGATATTGTTTGCTGAAGTCCAGAGCTGGGGGGTATTTTTCGTACGTCGCTTAAATCATCCGAGATCAGGTGCCTCATCTTGGATAAGTTAATGCCGGTGACACTCATCAGTTGGTTTTTCAAACGCAGCCGTGTATTAGATTAGTCTAGCTGGGTCTAATCATACGAGATGAATGCGCGCGCCCGCGCTGAGTGAAAAGCCCATATATATTGAGTCTAGAAAACATGATCAGCAAGTCTTTGATAGGCAGTAACAAAATGACGAAAGAACGGGCGCATTTCTTTTCACACAAGCTGAGCAAGACCTTTTATTCGAACGACATGAAGAATTTCAAGATTTAATATGCACAAGGGGTAACACAGCAAAAGCAGCCCAAACCAGAAAAAAAGTGGCCAACAAATTAAATGCTAAGTAGTGTGCATTGTACTTACTGAATGCAGCGTTTCATTTCCTATGTGTCAGATTAATTATTATTTAATATGTCATAATTCCAGATCAAACGTGAGCATAAGGAGAACATGGGAACAGGTTAAAGTGAAGTGCAAGAATATACTTCAAACTGGTAAATATTGGTATATAACTATTTAAAGAATTGTTGACATAAATAATCATCCATCCATTTTCCAACCCGCTGAATCCGAACACAGGGTCACGGGGGTCTGCTGGAGCCAATCCCAGCCAACACAGGGCACAAGGCAGGAAACAATCCCGGGCAGGGTGCCAACCCACCGCAGGACACACACAAACACACCCACACACCAAGCACACACTAGGGCCAATTTAGAATCGCCAATCCACCTAACCTGCATGTCTTTGGACTGTGGGAGGAAACCGGAGCGCCCGGAGGAAACCCATGCAGACACGGGGAGAACATGCAAACTCCACGCAGGGAGGACCCGGGAAGCGAACCCAGGTCCCCAGGTCTCCCAACTGCGAGGCAGCAGGGCTACCCACTGCGCCACCGTGCCGCCCATAAATAATCATATATAATATAAAAAACATTAATTTTAAAGCTAATAAGAAGGCAGACAAACAAAAAACAGGTGGAGGTCCATGCGATCCAGACCTAACCCCTGCAGAAGAGTTGGCTCTCCAGCAAAATGCCCATCGCCCTGTTTCTGAGGCCATTCCAGGGGGAAGCTCTTCCTCAGAACTAGTGGCAGGATGTAGCAGTCACTTCATTTCAGGTAAAGGATGGTCATTGCATATATTTGTCCTCCATGTGTGCCATAGGTATGTTCCATATAGCCCTCTTTTTTGTTGGGTCAGTTGCAGGGAATGTCATATCCCTTGAACCTGTGTCTGACCAACGAGATATTGACGAAGGTCAAATATTTGATGAAGACACTGTGTCTGATTATTCATCAGGAGGAGAGGTACATTTTCCAAATAATGTTTGATCAAATTCCACTGTGATCAGTCTCATGTGCCCCAATCACATTTGGAAATCCTGGTAATGAGAATGTTAGGCTGATTGAGATTCTTCATGGAACTGTGGGTGTTTTAGCCTGTGTATTACCTACCTGCAATGGTATGAAACGCCTCTTTTATTGTCTGCACATGCAGGTGTCCAGGAAACACTATGAAAACCCGAAGGAAATATTTCAGTGCCAAACAGACTTTACGAATTGCCTGGCAAACTGCACTTTTAGTTAGATTTTCCGCATCGCCTACAGTATATAAAAAAGTGCCGCTTGTAAAAAACCTCAAAGCAATGCATACTGTCTGTGTAGTTGTGAGAGCCCGACTTCGCCTAGCTTGACTTCGAATATAAGGTGCTAATAAATCTTTGAGGTATAATATTCCCCCTTGGCTAAAGCGGTATCTTTCGAAAAGAATTTCCTCCAGGAACAATAAAGGATCTTGCCGATGGAGCAAAACCCTCTCTATATGAAATTCTCTTCGTATAATTTGCACACCAATATCCATTGTTTGCTCATTCATGAACGGCAAAGCCATGACTGGATGACTTCCATGTACAGTCACTGATTATGTGTGTAAACTAATCCTTGTTTACGTAGAACAAACCTGCTCCGAGCAGGTTTGAGGATTAAGATGTGTTGCTATGACAACACTTCCAGCAAGAGTTTTGAAAAACCGACAGATCCAGGATCAGGCCAAATCGTCAACAATTACATCCGGCTAAACGCCTAATCCACGTATGAAAAATACCCCCCTGATCACCACTGGATCCTGTTCTAATAGAAACTTTGTTATGTCCTTTCTCCACAAAAGAAAATAATATTACATTTTGGTTCGGCCACCTCTACAAACTACATGGGTAAAATATTATAAGTAATATTTTTAAAAAAATGTAGTTTTGGGAGGAGTACTCATTTAAAGTTTATTTACAGGATGGTTTTCAGTAAATATAAGTATAAAAACAAATTGATTTGTGTTTTTAAACTGGCCTTGAATGAGTGGATGTGCCCACTGTGATTGACTGGCACCCCATTCATTCTTTGCTACGTGTTGATGCACGATAGGCTCCTGGTTGCTGCAAACCAGAAGCAGGTCTGAAAAATGACGGTTTGTGGACACTCACAACATAAAACTATTTTAATTGCGTATTTTTTTCAACAATATCAATGTCATTTTAAAACAGACATCAAATTTAACTTATTCAAAGATTTAGCTCTTTTAGTTATTGCTACTAACTGGAACTTTACATTTATGAAAATAGATCATTTAGTAACAGCTCTTGATTATTGAATATAGCCTTTAGAAACATTATTTTATTTTTAATCTGTCACATAAAGGCTATGTTTTGCATTTTAATACATTTTTTAAAATGTGAAATTGGTATATATTATATATATATATATATATATATATATATATATATATATATATATATATATATATATATATATATCTGCTGCTGGAGTATGTGAATTTCCCCTTGGGATTAATAAAGTATCTATCTATCTATCTATCTATACATTAGTATCATATTTATTTTATATTCATATTTGATATATACAGAATTTGCTTTCATAAAATTATTTTTAACCACCAAACATATTTTGTTTAGATCAACATTTTTTTATACATTTTTTTATTCCTTTTCTTGACCTAAATAGCTAGTGGTTTCACAGCAGTGAAGTTGAGCCAGCAACATTTTCTAAGCCTGCACTTTAGATCTTACTCCTGGCTACTTTTTTATGAGTTTCCTCTTCAGTAGTCTCCTTTCTTCACTCTTTCAAGGCTCTTGAACAAGCACAGCAGTAAAGAGATAAAAGGTTGCTAGTGGATTAAAGAGAGGTGAGCACACACAAGGTTCAATTAAATGTCAGACTTTCATCCTCCTCACAGAAAAATAACATAGTACTGAATATAAAGCTCCATGCAGATAACTCACAGTTTAAAAAAAAAGAATGTTAACTGCTTTAATTCAGGTCAAAACAGAAAATGCTGGTAACTAAGTCTATTGATCGTGAAAGCCAATGTATTCCTGTATGGGTAAAGCCTTAAATGATGAGTTTCTGAAACTGTAGGCAGATTGAAACAATATTTATCTGCTATAAAATATACTGTAGGTACTAAAGTCAGAGAAATTGTACAATTTCTCAAAACTGGTTTATTATTGTAATGGACAAACTGAAATATGTATGGTATGACGTTAATCTTTTTAACATTTTGGATAATGGTTTAGGGCAGTAATAATATAATTAGATTAAACTAACAATTAAAAATGAACACAAATGTCTCTAATGCTTAAACATTAGATAATACTGTTGAAAGGAACTATTACCCAGATCTTTGTATACATAGAACACACATGAAATCCATGTATTCCAAATAACGATTTACTGTATTATTTACCCTATACATCTCCGGAAACCTCACATGCAGATAAGGAGCTTGGCTTGAGCTGGGAGAACTTTTGCCCGAGTTGAGCTTTGTCAAGATGAGGGATGGGACAGCAGGCTGCTTGTGTTGATCAACACATTTACAAAACAAGAGACGCTAATGGAGAGGTGTGAAGGGATTTAAGGTGGGCCAGAATTATGAGTTTTTTGTAGGCTTCAGGGATTCTAGTGTTAAATTTTGATTATTTTTAGAGAAACCCTTGTGACTGCATTAGTACCACAGAAAACTCTTATTTCATTCAATAAATGAAGTTTTCTCTTGGGCTACAAGATATTAGTATTCCTAAAGTTCAATTCTGGGTTCAAAAGTGGTCAAAATGAAACAACTTTCTCAAGAAACATGTCCATCTTTTGCTGTTTCACAAAATGAAGGTTATTCAGTGCAGCAGGTTGCCAAGAAACAGAAGTGTTGGTTTTCCCCTTTTTTCTGCCTGTGTAGGCTGAAGCCTACTTACAGTTTGGGAAGAAGCCATACTGACTCCCAGACCTCAGTAGGGCTCGGGGCTTTGATCTGGCATACAAAGCCTCATTTTGTTATTTTTGTGGCAGAAAATCAGTTTAATGTTACCTTGACAAAAAAATGACATTTCTCTCAATAGCACAAAAATATCTAGATGATTCCAAAACTTGGAACGTTAGTGTTTAGAATATAATAATTACATAAAAATATATTAGCACACTATTCACTAACAAAATTGTTGATAATAATGGTTTTCACATAATTTTCTAATAAAATTACATCTCGAATGTGTATTATTTTCATATTGTACTAATGTGATTTCAAATAAATTTTAGGACATTTTTCAAGAGACAGTAATAAAAATAAGTGTTGAGAATTTTAGCAAGTGTAATTCAGTTATTCTAATGTGAAAAAAACAAATAAACCAAAAAGACAAAAATAGTAACTTTAAGTTGATCAACTTGCAAAGAAGAATAACATTTTTTTCTACACAACAGTAAAAGTGTGTTTGGGTTTGAATTAAAAACTAAATAATTGTGACATCACTTCATTCTTCATCTTCAACTTGTCCTTCACAGTCAAGTTAGAAAGCTGGGCTGTTTGTGAGCAATGAGGCTTTGGTCCAACTGTGGGAAGACAAATACAGGCAACAACATTACTAAAGGGAGAACTGAGGTGTAAAAGTTTGGTAGCTAAAAGAAAAGAGTTCTGTGCATTGAGAACCTAACACTAAGAAGTCAAAAGGCCTCAAACCTGAACACTTTAATATATCTCCCTCACAGCATCAATTGGCTGTCAAAATGCGGCAAACTCACTATACTTTGGATATCTGACAGGCTGTTGTGTAACCTGTCATCCCTGCATTCTCTAGTTGTGCAATCTGAAATCCTTAAGGTGTCAAGATCCAGCATAGTTCTTAAGTTTGACTTACCATCTGACTAGAAGTTATATAATATGCTGCCAGCTTTATCCAGCTAAAAATAGTCATAATTACTCCCAAAGCCTTGTCCAACTCACTCCCTCTCTTTCTCTCTCAGTTCAGGCCTTTCTTCCTCCACTTATTTTAGCGTTTGTTAATAACTTCACTCCCAAGTCCAAGATCAATTCAGGACTGGGGGGTATTTTTCGTACATGAATTACTCGTTTAGCCGGATGTAATTGTTGACGATTTGGCATGATCCTGGATCTGTCAGTTTTTTGAAACTCTTGCTGGATGTGTTGTCATAGCAACACATCCTAATCCTCAAACCTGCTCGGAGAAGGTTTGTTCTATGTAAACAAGGATTAGCTCACACACTTAATCAGTGTCCATGCATGGAATTCATTTAGTCATGACTTCGCCGTTCACGAATAAGTGACCAATTGATATCGGTACGCAAATTATAAGAAGAGAATTTCATATAGAGAGGGTTTTGTGCGATTGGCAAGATCCTTTATTGCTCCCGGAGGAAATTCTTTTCGAAAGATACCGCTTTAGCTGAGGGGGAATATTGTACCTCAAAAATTTATTAGGACCTTATATTCGAAGTCAAACTTGGCGAAGTCGGGCTTTCACAACCACACAAACAGTATGCATTGCTTTGAGATTTTTTGCAAGCGGCACTTTTTTATATACTGTAGGCGATGCAGAAAATCTATCTAAAAGTGCAGTTTGCCAGGCAATTTGTTAAGTCTGTTTGGCTCTGAAATATTTCCTTCGGGTTTTCATAGTGTTTCCTGGACACCTGCATGTGCAGACAAAAGAGACGTTTCATGCCATTGTAGGTTGGTAATACACAGGCAAAAACACCCACAGTTCCATGAAGAATCTCACAATCAGCTAATAACATTCTCATTACCCAGGATTTCCAAATGTGATTGGGGCACATGAGACTGATCAGAGTGGAGTTTGATCAAACATTATTTGGAAAATGTACCTCTCCTCCTGATGAATAATCAGACACAGTGTCTTCATCAAATATTTGACCTTTGCCAATATCTCGTTGGTCAGACACAGGTTCTAGGGATATGACATTCCCTGCAACTGACCCAACAAAAAAAGAGGGCTATATGGAACATACCTATGGCACACATTGAGGACAAATATATGCAATGACCATCCTTTACCTGAAATGAAGTGACCACTGCATCCTGCCACTGGTTCTGAGGAGGAGCTTCCCCCTGGAATGCCCTCAGGAACAGGGAGATGGGCATTTTGCTGGAGAGCCAACTCTTCTGCAGGGGTTAGGTCTGGACCGGGTGGACCTCCACCTGTTTTTTGTTTGTCTGCCTTCTTATTAGCTTTAAAATGAATGTTCTTTACATTATATATGATTCTTTATGTCAACAATTCTTTAAATAGTTATATACCAATATTTACCAGTTTGAAGTATATTCTTGTACTTCACTTTAACCTGTTCCCATGTTCTCCTTGTGCTCATGTTTGATCTGGAATTATGACATATTAAATAATAATTAATCTGACACATAGGAAATGAAACGCTGTGTACAATGCACACTACTTAGCGTTTAATTTGTCGGCCACTTTTTGCCGGCCGTCTTTTCTGGTTTGGGCTGCTTTTGCAGTGTTACCCCTTGTGCATAATAAATCTTGAAATTCTTCATGTCCTTCGAATAAAAGGTCTTGCTCAGCTTGTGTGAAAAAAATGCACCCGTTCTTTCGTCAGTTTGTTACAGCCTATCAAAGACTTGCTGATCATGTTTTCTAGACTAAATATATATGGGCTTTTCAGTCAGCGCGGGCGCGCGCATTCATCTCGGATGATTAGATCCAGCTAAACTAATCTAATACACGGCTGCGTTTGAAAAACCGACTTATCCCGGATGAGTTTCACTGGCATTAACTCATCCAAGATGAGGCATCTGATCTCGGATGATTTAAGCGACGTATGGAAAATACCCCCCAGGTGGTCTTATGCTGCCAATCCAAGGACAAATTCTGGAATTGTTCCTGATTGTCAAATTTGCTGTCCAAAAGCTCTCAGGCCATATGCCTAGAACTTCTTCTAGTGACCTCTAGTATGTCTACACTTCTGAGCCCCAAATAATATTTAAAAGGACACACATCTTGTGACGATGCGGGTTCCATTCCATGCTCCCATCTTACTTCTGGGAGCTCTGAACCTGACACCGTTGGTAATGTCACCGATGAGCTAGGCAGTGAGGCACAACAATGAAGCAAGGGGATAGTGCTTAAAAGTGCCAAGTGCTTTTTTTAAAACAGCAAACAAAACAAGGTGTTCAAAATAAAGTGCAGTGCTCACAATCCTTAAATAAATAATCCATTAAAACAGAGGTGAAATCTTGGAGGTTAAAATTCATTAGAAAAAAAATCTTTAAATAAAACAACGAGGTTAAAACAATGGCTGGAGCTGTCCCTTTTAAAAATAAAGCCTGGTGCCTTTCTTCTACTGGTGACTCCCTTGCTTCTCCCGTCCAGGCTATGCACCAGGGGAGCCACCCTACCTGCAGCTGACCTTCATTCTAACTGCTGATCTGGAGGCTTCCCGATCCCTGGCTTTGGTTCTTCTCTCCCCAGACCGAGACTTGGCTTCCCCCAACAGCCAGGACGCTCACGCTGGGGAATCCACCTCCCAAGCCTCCCGACTCCCTCTGTCTTCCGCGGCAAGCCATCCTACTTCCGGTCACTCCCGCTCCTCACAATGCTCAGTGGGAGCGACCACTACCCACTGCCGTAGGTGTCGGCCAAACACCCTGCTAGGGCTCACTGTCCAGCTGCCTGCGAGCCTGTGCTCGCTCTCTCTCTTGCGCTGGCTATCCTCTCCCTGCTTCCTGCCTTCTTCTCAAGCAACCACCGTTTATCTTTCCTTCTCTCTTTCTTCATTTTCCCCCCTAGCTGCCTCGTGCTTCTATTTATCATGGGGACATGGATCACCAGTGGCAATTAGCGGCTCCCGGGAACAATTACGGATGCAGACGACTCCTTACCTGTGCACTTAAGCGAGGACCGCCCACATTACGAATTCCCCCGGGAACCGCTCGGTCACACACACACCACGCCCCCTCACTAAGTGCGCCGATTATTTATTTAAAAAGTGGCCTCTTTGATGTGAGCTGTGGACCTGCTACACCACAAATCCCAATAGTTACCTGTCCTCATCATTCTTCAGCCTGAGCGTATACATAATATGCCTTAACTTCATGCTGACCTCTAATGGTTTGAGGAACCCACTGATGTCCTTTCAGTTCTGAGGCCTGGGAGTAATTAATCCATGGGTTTTCACTATTTCCTCTGAGAACATTCTAATCTTGGTTCTGGAATTTTGATGATATCTCCTACTGTCAGAACTGTTCCTCTGCTTTCAAGATCTTGTAACATCCTATAGCTGTCTGTTAGCAACCCTTGTGGATTGAAATATGGGTTACTACCTGCGCTATCTTTACACACACAAACTATTAACCAAAAAGTAGAGATCGAGAAAAGCCAGCAGTGCCACTTACAGCTTTACTATAATTTGCAAAAGTGGATTTTTTTTAACTGAAGGTGATTTTCATGATGTAGCAATCCCATCTTGGTTGGATTTCTCACTTGTAGTAGTCATTTGTATGATGTATATATTACATACTGTATGTATGGCTGTAGCAGGATATCTAGATAGTGAGTTCCTTGACATGGGTGTGAGCCTCACAATGTCAGGAAATCTAGTTTTTGTATGTTTTAAATAGAAGTGATTGGTGATTTCACAAACTGAACAGATGTAAAAGAAGAAAAGATGCCACAATAAAGTTATCTTGGCCAGAAACCAGTCACTTCTGAAAAAAGCAAAAAAGACTTTTAAAGATTAAAATGGACATGTAAAATGTATTAGTTTTCCTTTTTTTGCATCTTATCCAATAGCTCTAAAATGCAGTAAAACTATTTTGTGTGAGAGTGCCACAGAATATTATTTTTAAAGACCACCACAATTCCTTTTGAAAATAATATACAGTATATTGCCTTTCCTTTCAGCTCTGTAAAATTGTATTTACAATTTGTATCTCACAATTCTCTTTAAATCGGTGCTTTTCATTGTTCCACTGACTCCTTCCATCTCCTTTGAAGGCAATCACAAATAATAATCCTTATCAAACACTGAGAGTATTGCAGAGAAAATGGCCCATATTAGTGGTGGGAAGAAATGCATCATTTTCAGAAGATATGGTCCCAGGGCGCCACATTTTGGCCAGTCCAGGTATGAAGCTATTATTAGTGGTATATCTGCATAATGATCGTCATGTACCATAGGGGTATAGAATGCTATGCTCCTACTCATGTGTGATATCTCTGTTGCTGTTTCATTAAGGCCAAGTTGTGCATGTGCCATGCTTCCTGGTGTTTGTTTTAAAATGATAGAAAAGAATTTGTTTTTATGTTTAAGTCATTTTTTTTACTTTATTCCACTCAAGAACACACACCTGTAACCTGAACAAGGAATCTATTTTTTTAATATTTAGACTCCAATTCAGCCGGCGACCTTTTTGAGTAGGACCAGTTTTGTTTCTTGGGGGACTAGCCAGTGCTCAACTAATTTCCTAAACTGTCTGTGGTTCTGAATAATGGCAGCCCATTCCTTGTGAATGAGTTTTATGTTTTTGTAATATTTCTTTGTTCAGCACTGTGGGGTATAATTTGTGCTCATTTGGATGACTATCAAGAATACAGTTTGGGCAACAGACTTTTTAACTCTAGTTAGGAAATGTTTAGGTACTTGTAAGCACATTAATACATCCAGTTTTAAATATACTTTACCTCTTATTAATTACTAACATAAAATGTAAAAGAATGACAAACAATTTAAAAAATATACAACAATAACAAACACCAATTGTATGATAGTAGGTAGCACATGTCCATATTTCAAGAACTAAATATTGATCAAATAGTTTGCCAAACAATTTTATCTTTGTTTATTTTGATTGGATTTTGAGATTGATTCTTATTTTTTATCTTTTTTTTTTCATCTTTGTGCTTTATTTTTTTCTCCTTTTTAACAAACTGGCCACTGACCTTTAGAAATAGTAGTAGTAATAATTGTTGCAGTATTGTCATGTGAGTGTCCAAATAATATGCAATATTTCACCTATGTCTGGTACCATACTAAACAAGAACTTAATTCTTGTCTACTTTTTCAGTTATAGTGCTCCCATTTCCTGAAACCTTCTGAAAAAAAGCTGTGGAAATCTCAAGTACAGCTATACATAAAAAAGAAATGACCAGGTTGATCATAACATACATGAATTTTGATGAATCTATCTTTAAATAAGGATGCCATCCACGCTCATCCTCAATGACAGTCAAGTCTTTTGTGAGTCATGAATGTCTCTGCTCTGAATTGCCAGATATGTGGTGAAGATCATCAGGAAGTTGAGCATACGTCAACAGAGCAAGTGCAGGCACACACTGCTCCTTTGCAGAGTTTTTTGTTCTCCTCAGTCATTTCTAACTATTGGATAATTATTATGTAGTAATATTGGATAATTATTATTAGTAGGTTCTGATTACTATTCTTTGATAGTCTGAACTACCACCATATCCCTTGCACTATATACCATCCTATCACATCTGGATAATAAAGCCTTTAAATACCAGAGTACTATTTACAGATTATAGCTCAGTATTTAACATTGTTGTACCAGAAAAGCCTACCACCAAACTCCTCAATTTAGGACTAAGTGCCACCCTCTACAACTGGATTTTAGACAGGATAGTCTGCTGAACCCCTTTCTGTACTCCTTCTTTACCTCTGACTGTGTGGTAAGACACAGCTTCAGCTCCATCACTACATTTACTGATGAGATGGCTTACAGAGAAGAAGTCTACCTGTTGACTCAGTGATGTGAGGACAATAATCTTCCTATTAATGTCAACAAAACTAAGGAATTAGCCATACACTTCAGAAAGAGGGTAGACCACACTTTCCTCTACACTGGAAATGATGCTCTTGGACTGCCTCTCTCTGATGAACTAAACTGGACATACCATATTTCACCTCTTGTCAAAATAGCTCACAGGCACCTGTAGATGTCTATTGTCTTTTAGCATTTTTCCATCTGTTCTCACAAACTTCTGCAAGTGCACAGTGGAAGCCATCCTCACTGGCTGCATCTCATTCTGGTATGGCACCTACTGAGCACTAAGATCTTAAAGTGTTGCAGAGGGTGATAAAGATGCCTTCTTTTCATGGGCATACAGATCACTTGCTACCTTAGAAAGACAAACACTTTAAATAAAGGCTGCAGCCATTCTGTACTGCCGCTTTCTCAATCCTCATTTATTACAAATGGATCAGGACAATTGGCATTCACGCCAATAGATGTAGTGATGGTTTCAATCCACATGTTGTAAGATTACAGATGAGTCATTATAATATTACAGTAATCCTTCGCTATATCGCGCTTTGACTTTTGCGGCTTCACTCTATCGCAGATTTTATATGTAAGCATATTTAAATATATATCGCAGATTTTTTGCTGGTTTGCGGATTTCTGTGGACAATGGGTCTTTTAATTTCTGGTACATGCTTCCTCAGTTGGTTTGCCCAGTTGATTTCATACAAGGGACGCTATTGGCAGATGGCTGAGAAGCTACCCAACCAGAGCGCGTATTACGTATTAAATAAAACTCCTCAAATATATTGTGAGCACGGGGGTTGTTCGCACCCCTAGAGCAGTGGTCCCCAACCTTTTTGACAGCAAGGACCACTTTATTAGATGCAAATTTTTCCACGGACCGGTCGGGGGGGTTGGTTGGGGGGGGGCAGTTTTATACACAATTTACATAACATTTCTATTATTATTAAAGTTATTAAGCAGTTCGCATACGTTTGCAATCTGAGATTTTTCTTCTTTTTTTGCATATAACAAAGACATGCTTTACATTTGCCAATCCAACAGATTGCACATCACAAACATTAACACTGCAATCTTTTTTTCGTGTGTGCCGTTTCTATAGGAGGGTGACAATGAGTTAAATTCCAATGGATATTTTTCAAATATTGACAAGCAATAAGCAAAAGGAATCACTGAAAACCACAGACAACAAAAACAGCAAAAAAAAAAAAAAAAAATACGAGGAAAGTTCGAAGAAAGAAATTTTTTTACAATGTTTTTCTGTTTGGGGATCGTTGTGCAAACGTGCACAACTGAGCTGCGACCACAGATCTAACTGCTCTGTGGATGATTCGTTCAAGCATTTCAAGGTCACTTCGTTGTAATGAAAGCATCTGTTGAATGTACTTCGTAGTAACGTGATTTCTATAGACTCATGTCATATGGGGAAACTGTCGGGACTATAAAAATACTTTGTTGTAATAGTCTCTCACCTCGGCCTCTCTCCTCTCTCTGCACCGCTGCAAAGCCCCGCCCGCCAAGCGTTCTGAAAAGTCTGAGTGAGTCGCCGTTGCCGGCAGTTCTCTCGCGGCCCGGCTGTCAGACGGCTGCGGACCGGTAGTGGGCCGCGGACCGGGGATTGGGGACCCCTGCCCTAGAGGATACGGCCACTCCTCAAAAAACGCTGAAAGATTACCTTCACATTGCTCCCTTCCTTGCTGGGCTTACATGTGGCTGCTTTGTCAAGCGATATGCTTCCTGCACGGTGCTTCGCATACTTAAAAGATCAAACAGCACGTATTGATTTTTGATTGTTTGCTTTTCTTTCTCTCTCTCTATTGCTCTGACATTCTCTGCTCCTGACGGACGGGGTGTGAGCAGGGGGGCTGTTCGCACCCCTAGACGATACGGATGCTTGTCTAAAAATGCTGAAAGATTACCTTCATGTTGCTCCCTTCTGTGCAGCTGCTTTGTCAAGCGACATGCTTCCCGCACGGTGCTTCGCATACTTAAAAGCTCGAAGGGCACGTATTGATTTTTGGTTGTTTGTTTTTCTCTGTCCCTCTCTCTCTCTCTCTCTCTCTCTGACATTCTCTGCTCCTGATAGAGGGGGTGTGAGCAGAGGGGCTGTTCGTACACTGGCCTAGAGGATACGGACACTCCTCTAAAAAATGCTGAAAGACTACCTTTACATTATACATCCTTGCAGCTGCTTTGTCCGGCGGTGCTTTGCATACTTAAAAGCCAAACAGCCCTATTGATTTTTGTTTGCTTTTTTCTCTCTCTCTCTGACATTCTCTGCTCCTGACGCGCACTTCTTTGAAGAGGAAGATATGTTTGCATTCTTTTAATTGTGAAAGGGAACTGTTATCTCTGTCTTGTCATGGAGCAGTTTAAACTTTTGAAAAAGAGACAAATGTTTGTATAAAGTTCCTGTCTCTCTACAACCTCCTGTATTTCTGTGCAAATCTGTGACCCAAGCATGACAATATAAAAATAACCATATAAACATATGGTTTCTACTTCGCGGATTTTCACCTTTCGCGGGGGGGTCTGGAACGCAACCCTCGCGATACAGGAGGGATTACTGTACAGCTTAACCAATGGTGTGTTTATACAGCATATATATATATAATACTTGCAAATACAAGTTGTATATATAGTATATACAGTAAATATGTTGAATGTCCTGTAAACTTTTTACTTCTTTTTCTTTAATTTCATTTATTTATTTGTTTAGATTTGTCAACTCTTTTGAGTTTCATTATACTATATACGCATGACAATAAACTTGACTTGACTTCTAGGTGTCAGGAGATATAAATATGTTCAAGACTTTGTTGTAGGTGGTTTGGAAGCAAGCAAACAAGAGTCAAATGTAGCAGCTAGTCTGTTTCTATGCTCAAATGTGGTATAAACACAAAGAAGTTTTTGACAACTAAAACCTTTAGGTGCAGTGTATATATTGTCACATGTGCTTGTCTGTGTACCACTTTCTGGGCTCATCTGAGATATGTACAAACTTTCCAGGTTGAGAGGGAGCACTGGCGCTATCCTTCTCCTGTCTTGTTCCCTCTGCAGCACAAAGAAAATGGCCCATCCAGTCCCTGACATATAAATCTTGCTGCTGCTGGAAGGAGGTATTCAGTTTTTTACCGAACCTACCACAGATCAGAGTTCCTTCCTTTCATTATGACACTTACTTACCCTGACAGCACCATTGCTTTGGGAAACGTCCTTGTATTGACATCCATAGGGACCTTATTTTTCGTTGACTTTTTTGTATATTTTGTTGGAATTAAATGGGGATGACTGGGTTGGCACCTCAAAATTTTCCAAAATTATCTCAAAATTAATTCTCTTGGAAAATAACAAAAGTGTATTATCTTATAGCTTGACTGGTTTGTTTTACCAGCAAGATTATATTATTCAAATAAGCCTGAAGCAATACCGTGAGAAAATTGTGTTCTTTACATATGCAATTATTGTCTCCTGAATAAATTAATTTATGTATAGATGTAGTAATTCCAGAAAAAGATACCAGAATTTATCCTACTAATAAACCCTGGTTAACTCCTCAGTGAAGATACATTTTCGGTCAGCAAAAACATTTGTTAAAATGTGTGGTCATAAGAAAACATTGCAGAAGAAGGTTAAGAGAAATATATAAATGAAAAGAAATATACAAAAGCAATCTGTAAGTGTGTTTTAAGAATTGTGGAAAAAAAGCCTGTCAGGAATTCTAAAAAAATAGCTGGCTATAAACCAAGAGTCACTGAATGAATGTTGGAAATTAAGTTCTTTTTTCATTTGATCTGAGTGAGTGCCTAAATTTCATTTCTGGCTTCCCCCAATGCAACAACAAATTCATGTATTTTTATTGTCGTGCAGGAATAATATAGGCTGGGAGCAAAGGATTTTGGTGTAGGGTTTATAAGGAATGAGACGATTATCATGCACTTTTGATTTATCTTGTCATATGCTCAAACTAATTTTTGTTTACTTGAACGTTTTGAACAATAACTAAAAAATAAATACTGCTTAAAGTGAATCTATACCAATAAAAGGCAAAGCCCTCACTGACTGACTGACTGACTGACTCACTCACTCATCACTAATTCTCCAACTTCCCGTATAGGTAGAAGGCTGAAATTTGGCAGGCTCATTCCTTACAGCTTACTTACAAAAGTTAGGCAGGTTTCATTTCGAAATTCTACGCGTAATGGTCATAACTGGAACCTGTTTTTTGTCCATATACTCTAATGGAGGAGGCGGAGTCACATATCGCGTCATCACACCTCCTACGTAATCATGTGAACTGAAAACAAGGAAGAGATTTACAGCACAAGTCAAACGCGGGAACGAAGGTAAATGACGTTAATTGTTGAGTGTCTTTTAATACTGTGTAAGCATACATATTAACACATGTGCAATTAAACGTGTGCATTTACAGGGTGATTTCTCAGGCTTAAAAGCTCGCTTTTTATTAAAAAGGTAAATGCAAACTGTTTTCATTCTGAAGGGCACAAACCACGTTAGATTTCAGCCGTTAAACGCGCAAAAATGTCGGTACACCAGATAAATAAGCGCAACATATTATCAGTTATATTGTATGCTTACAATACATATAGAAATGTGTTAATCGTTAAATAATATTATGGGATGGTGTTTTTCGACTTGCGCCTTGATTTAAACAATTGCATGTCTTGGTGAGTTTGCGTAGCTTATTGTCAATATCTTTACCCCTTTTTTTAAGACTTAATTTAAAAAGGTTTTCTTCTTAATTAAAATTTAAAAGCAATACTTCACCGCTGCGAAGCCCCTCTAGCGCTGACGTCCGAGGTTCGATTACCGTAAGCGAGTGCAGTGAGTGTGTACGCCTGATGAGCCAAGAATAAGGGGGAAACACGTGTCGCGTACTCTTTGCATTATTTGACAGTAAACTATTTTCAACCATTCTATGATCTGCTTCTCACAAATGAAGGCACCGTGGCTGATGTTAGCTGACTTGCTGGCCAACCATAAGCGTTACCTGGTAGTTAACCACCCACTCACTTCACTCCCTTACGGGAATCGAACCTCGGACGTCAGCGCTAGAGGCGAAGCCCCTAAAATTGCGCCACGGCATGTGGTTCGTTTATTTGACAGCATGTAGATCGGGGTAATTACATTCACGGCATTCGTATTCTGATTCACAATCTGATTGTATGGGTGGTTACCTACCAGGTAACGCTTATGGTTAGCCAGCAAGTCAGCTCGAAGTGATCACTCGAGTGAAGGCAGCTTCACAAAAAAACAGATCCTTAACAAATTGTTATTGGTATATTTTCCCTCAATTTAAAAAGGTTTTCTTTTCTTCTTAATAAAAATTTAAAAGCAGTACTTCGCCAGTGCGAAGCGCGGGGATTTGAGCGACTGATGCATACAGACATATTCATGAGTGCAGGTACTTCGGAAAGAATGCACCGTGTAAACCTAAAGTTTAAATTAAGTTCATAGACCTACAAAAGGTTGCCATGGATTTCAGGCAAGATTGCTTTTCTCCTGTACAACTATACGTTGCATTCTCAAGAGTGTGCTTGCACAGCTTGGTCATATTACAACCGGAGTGCTGAACTGACAACGTGATATACAAACAGAACTATAACAATCGTAATAAACGAACAAAAAAACAGCGGACAACCCGTGGATTAAATAAAAAGGCTGCTTCCGTTAGCGAAGCAACGAAAAAGGAAGACCTTATATGGCGTTCATTTATAAAACAGTGGAGAGGCTGTGTGAAGTCAGCTTCACAAAAAACCAGATCCTTAACAAATTGTTATTGGTATATTTTCCCTCAATTTAAAAAGGTTTTCTTTTCTTCTTAATAAAAATTTAAAAGCAGTACTTCGCCGGTGCGAAGCGCGGGGATTTCATGAGTGCAAGTACTTTGGAAAGAAAGCACCGTGTAAACCTAAAGTTTAAATTAAGTTCATAGACCTACAAAAGGTTGCCATTGATTTGAGGCAAGATTGCTTTTCTCCTGTACAACTATACGTTGCATTCTTAACAGTAAGCTTGCACAGCTTGGTCATATTACAACCGGAGTGCTGAACTGACAACGTGGTATACAAACAGAACTGTAACAATCGTAAAAAAAGAAAAAAAAAAAAGCGAAGAACCCTTGGATTTAATAAAAAGGCTCCTTCCTTGGCGAAGCAAGGAAAAAGGAAGACCTTATATGGCGTTCGTTTATAAAACAGCGGAAAAGCTGTGTTAAGGCTGCTTCACAAAAAAACAGATCCTTAACAAATTGTTATTGGTATATTTTCCCTCAATTTAAAAAGGTTTTCTTCTTAATAAAAATTTAAAAGCAGTACTTCGCGGGGATTTAGATATAGATATATATATATAGATATATATATAGATAGATAGATATAGATATATATATATATATAGATGTATATAGAGATATAGATATAGATATATCTATATATAACTATATCTATATCTATATATGTATATCTATATATATATATGTATGTATGTCTATATATATATATATATGTAAGCTTATAAGTACTGCCTTCTCTTTAGATAGATAGATATAGATATATATATAGATAGATATAGATATAGATATATATATAGATGTATATAGAGATATAGATATATAGATATACATATATAGATATAGATATATATAGATATATATATATGTATGTATGTCTATATATATATATATATGAAAGCTTATAAGTACTGCCTTACTTCTCTTTAAGAAAGGAAGATGTAATGATACTTGATTTAAACGATTCCATGTCTTGGTGGGTTTGCATAGCTTATTGTCAATATCTTTACACCTGTTTTTAAGACTTATTGACTGAAACGGGCTTTCACGAAAAAAGTTAGGGCTTTGCTACAGGATACACCCTCCACAAGTTAAGGAAGTAAAAATAAAAGTATATATTTCTGTTTTATTTAAACCTTTTAAGTTCGTATGCATAGCCCCATTTGGCTGTTTTAGTTTTTTTTTTCTTTCTTCAGTAATATTTAATCTCCTTAACGAAAAAGAACATATGCATTTTACTTTTTTTGTATCTCTTTAGTAATATTTTAGTGTAAAAGGATAACCAGTATTTAAACCTTTTATGTTACTTTATAAAGTTATTTTACACAATGTTGAAAAATTAATAAGAAAGCTACATATTTTGGCAGTTGCTGCTTAAATTTTCAATGAAATGAAAAAAGCTCTCCAAGAGAAAACCTCAATGAAGAAGAAACAGTTTGCACTATCTAAAAAGGAGAAACCCTCATTTATAAAGGTTTGCTGCAGATGACTTAACTGAAAATAAATTAATAGTTCCTATGTGTATAATACATATTTATCTATTTTACTTATGTCTTTATTCCAGCAACTTGCAACATCTGAGGTACAATTTGTTACATTACTTTTGTTTTTTGCAGCACAGGCAGGTGAAGTGACTTCCTCAGGGTCACACAGTGGTGTCAGTACCAGGATTTGAACTGACAAGCTCCGGATTTGCTGAAATATTACTGAAGAAAGAAAAAAAACCGAAAACGGGCAAATAGGGCTATGCATACAAATGTCCATCCATCCATTATCCAACCCGCTATATCCTAAATACAGGAGCCAATCCCTGCCAACACAGGGCACAAGGCAGGAAACAAACCCCGGGCAAGGTGCCAGCCCACCTCAGGGCACACACACACACCCACACACACCCACACACCAGGGACAATTTAGAATCACCAATGCACCTAACCTGCATGTCTTTGGATTGTGGGAGGAAACCGGAGTACCCGGAGGAAACCCAGACAGACACGGGGAGAACATTCAAACTCCACGCAGGGAAGCGAACCCGGGTCTCCTACCTGGCACTTTTCACTGTGCCACCATGCCACCTGCATACAAACTTAAAAGGTTTAAATAAAACAGAAATATATACCTTTATTTTTACTTCCTTAACTTGTGGAGGGTGTATCCTATAGCAAAGCCCTAAGTTTTTTCATGAAAGCCCCTTTCAGTCAATAAGCCTTAAAAACAGGTGTAAAGCTAAACTTGCAGCACCGCTATTCAATTACACTTGCCTAACGCCTCTCCTAAGGGGACATACTGTGGAATCTAGGCATCAGTCAAAGCACCAATCACAGGCCCGATTAGAAAGCGGGAAGCTGTGATTTGTCGTCTCCCTCCCATGTAACAATCACAGCCCGTGTTAAAACGCACTATGTATGTATGTATATATGTATACATGAAGAGGATGGATGGATGGATGTATATGTGTGTGTTTATGTATGTGTGTATATGTATGTGTATATATATGTTGATATGTGTATATATATATATGTATATATATGTGGATGTGTATATGTATATATATATATATATATGTATATATGTATATATATGTATATGTAGATATGTGTATATATGTATATGTATATATATGTTTACATAACCTCTTTAACACACTACTTCTCCGCTGTGAAGCGCGGGTATTTTGCTAGTACTAAAAATAAAACCTCAAAATTTATTTTATTAATATATTATTTTATGTACAAAGCAGTTCAGAATATATTAATTTACACAGGCTCTTTAACACTAGAATCCCTGAAGCCTATGAAAAAACTTGTAATCCCAAGCCACCTTAAATTCCTTAGCACCTCTCCATAAGCGTCTTTTGTTTTTGTAAATGTGTTGATCAGCACAAGCAGCAAGCAGCCTGCTATTCCATCCTCCCACTGTCACAGATCAACTCAGGCAAAACGTTCTCCCAGCTCAAATGTGTTTACTGTATAGGGTAAATAATATATCATTACTTGAAACACATGCATTTCATGTGTGTTCCTTGTCTGCAACGATATGTCTAAATATAGGATAACAGGAAATGCGAGGCAAGAAATGTTGAATACATACCTAAAACAGAAACTTTTTTCATGTTATAGTACTACTGACAATATTTTGACATGAAGTGTATAATGTGTCAAGACTGAAGTCCAAATATGAAATAAACACTTTCACAAAAGGTACATGTATAACAAACCAAGTATACTTTTATTCAAGAATATAACTGAAGAAAAAGTAATCGAGTTAGGGTACGACACTGACACGACTACTTGGGTGCTGCATCGGTAGGAACTGCCGACTAATAATCAAGAGTTTGCCGGTTCAATTCCAGGCACTTCCCAGAATTACTGTTTTGAGTAGTAAGCTGCTCTTATTGTTACTATTATAGAATAAAAACATACATTTGATTTTGGGAAGTAACTTGAGCTCAAAAGAAGCAAAATGCACAAACAAACTTATCAGGAAAGCCTAATGTATCACAGGGCGAACCCTGGACACACTGGAAGCTGTTAGGAAAAGCGAATGGTGCCAAAATTAGATGCCATCATGAAAAATCCCCTCCAGGAGGTGCTCACTTGGAGCACTTTTAGCCACATGCTCATTCCATCGTGGTGTGCTAAGAAGCTCCTCTGGTGGCCTTTTCGGCTAACAGCCTTCTGGCAATTAAATGCTTCCTCCCAACGTATTCCTTAAGTTAATTTTGAAATATCCACACCTTATGCATTTATTTATTTATTTGTTAATTGATTTTATAATTGATTGCCTGTATTATTTGCCCTGTGAGTATGCATCCTTGTTTTTTATGTTTTTGTTGCTGTAGGCATCTGAATTTCCCCTTGGAATTAATAAAGTTTATGTAAACTAAACTAACCTAATCTCAAAAGTAGCTAAATTAAATCATTGCATTTTAAATAGTGATTTATTAGCCACAGACCGAACGTTCATTAAGGTCATCTTCACAGAGCTTTCAGATGAAATTGTCCTATCTGTTTGGCTAGATTTAATCAAAACACAAAAGTTTCACTGAGCAGAGATTTCCCAAGTTTACCCATCCTCCCCTCGATTTTGAACCAGATTGAAAGAAACCCGGTACAGAGCAGATGGTCGGAATAAAATTAACAGTCAAGGAAGCGGAGGTCAGACTCCAGTACAGCCTCCGATGAGATCCACGATGGATGAAATGGGGTTGTCTTAAGATTCCTATACACAATAATTATACAATCCAGCCTCTAGGCAAGGCCTCGAGTTCAGATTCAGCAGCTCAGCACAAGAATAAGTAAGAATCATGGACAGCCGAAGAAAGCAGCAATTTACTCACAGAAATAACAGGATCATCTGAAGAATCCAGTGCTAGCAAGAGCTTGTGCTAACTGTTTAGGCAAATAATGGCAACTTAAGGAAGGACAGCAGAGAGATTTGGGCAGCAGAATGATTGTAGACTGAAACTGCAGCGTTCTTAGGTCTCCACACAGTTCCGGAGAGTCCACAACACAGGAAAAAATTCCAACAAAAAAAAGAGCAGAAAGTTTCCAATAAGCGGCGGCAGACAAACACTCCAGCATTCACTCAGACAAGAACCAGATAGCTAGGTGCATAAACCACAAAGCACATTATAGATTCAGAGCTTAATTTTAACATCACATATTAAAAATATTACTAAGACTCAATTTATTAACTTAATAAACACAGCAAAAATTCCATTTTTATGACATTGCAAGATACTGTAAACTTTATATATTTTTGTTATTGCCTGCCATGTTCATTGTATTGCACTTCTATTAGGACTACCAAGAAAAGCTAAAAATTGGTTGCCACTTCTTCAAAATTCAGAAGCAAGAAATCCTATCAAATAAGAGAAAAGCTTAACAAAATTCTCTTGTATTCCAATTTTTATGTATCTGTCTGTAATTTTAGAATTGATTTTTAAATGTTTTACATGTCTATAAGACTCTTAACAGTCTTGCACCTTTATATTTTGGAATACCTGTACCACACATCCCTAATCTCCGATCTTTGAACACTTGATATTGGATACATTGAACACTAGAATGCTTAGTGTTTCTAAAGGTTATGTCACATTATGTGACTTTTCCATGGATTTTCAGTCATAACCTTCATTTACATAATCTAGTTGAAGCAAGGTGTACCTCAGCGGTTAGTAGATCAGCAGTTTCTGAAATACTCAGACCAGCCCAACAACTGTGCCACATTCAAAGTCACTTAAGTCACCATACTTCCGAATTCTGATACTTGGTTTGAACTTCAGCAGGTCATCTTGACAATGTCTACATGCCTAAATGCACTGAGTTGCTACCATGCGATTTGCTAATTAGATATTTGTGTAAAAAACATTTCAACAGGTGTATATAATAAAGTAGGTGTATTTACATTTAATCAGTTTCTAAACCTACTTAACACATGTTTAAGGTTGTAGATTATAGCAGGAACCAGACTCATCCATCTTTGGACATTATCATGCTTGCACCCACTCTCAATTAATTGGATAGAGTTAACCTCTATCCATCCATTATCTAACCCGCTATATCCTAACTACAGGGTCACGGGGGTCTGCTGGAGCCAATCCCAGCCAACACAGGGTGCACACACACCAAGCACACACTAGGGACAATTTAGAATCACTAATGCATCTAACCTGCATGTCTTTGGACTGTGGGAGGAAACCCACGCAGACACAGGGAGAACATGCAAACTCCACGCAGGGAGGACCCGGGAAGCGAACCCGGGTCTCCTAACAGCGAGGCAGCACGCTACCCACTGCGCCACCGTGCCACCTCGAGTTAACCTAAACTATATATCTTTGGTATGTCAGAGCAAATAGGAGAACACTGAGAAAACCTTTGTGGGAAAGATGAGAATTTAGAATTTTGAGAATGAGAATTGGATTCTCCCTGGAAATCAAACTGAGCATCCAAGCTCTATGGCAGCATCACCAACTACTGTGCACTGATTCAAAAGTAATGCATCCAAAATTCTAAATTTCTGTTAATGCAAATATATTGAAAGCACTGGTCAGGCAGTTTAAGCTCTCAGAATAATTTCTAGGTACATATTCACTAATCAAGCGTAACAAGGCCATGACAGTGACTTTAATAAACGGTTTATTCACTTTTGACAGAAACTTCATTAAAATGTAACCCAATTAACTATAGTTTTGCAGGGCTGTAGGAATAATTTCTCACCCTGTAATGGAAAAAAATGTTTAGAAAATGGATGGATAGATAATCTGAAATTAAATTCTCACGAGGCAGATGAAACTTTATGTTTGACTGAAAAAACCTTAAATAAGTTTTCAAGAAAAGCATGCACATGCAATCTCACAGCACTTCTTCCCTGATCACAAAATACTTAAACAAATCCAGTATGTACTTTGAATCAAAAATGTATGCAAAATCCACTCTCAGAAAGTAATTAAAATCCAAAAGCTTTAAAGAACACAAAGGATCATAGAAATGTGTGCCTCTGATCTTGGCTTCAGTTCCATTTGAACAACTTTGTTATTCATAAAGGTTCTGTGGCTATGGCAAGGTCTTTGCAGTGCAAGCTTATCACAGAATTCCATTAAGGAGCTTTTCAATGGGCATTTATGCTTTGAATCATATATCCATTGACACCTCAAAGCTATAGCTCTGTGCACCTCTTACTTTGTTACATACTTTAATGAAGAAAACTCTTGTCAGAACTAGCATTTCTGTCCTATGAATAACACTCAGTAGTTCTGTGCTTATCTCTTTGTCTTTTCCATTTCTGCATACAGCTCTTGATAATTAAAAGTTACTGCCTAAAGTCATTTTGTAATAACTTCACTTGTTTAATTTGCACTGTATTTCTACAACTGTCTTTCTGCTTCATTTTGAACTATTAATATGTAACTGTGGTACTTTATGATTCTTATTTTTCTTTGGAATTTAGTTATTCACATAATGACCACTTACATAGCAAGACCAATAGAAAAACATTTATATAATTTACTTTTTTTCTATATGTATTGGGTAATGCAAAGAATTATTATTATTATTATTATCTCATGTTCTAGAATAATATGTAATTCTCAAGCCCACTTACCATGCACGCCTCTGGGATGTGGAAGGAAAATCAGAGTACCCAGAGGAAAGTCCAAACAGACATAGTAGGAAATGTACAAACTCCATACAAACACTGCCTGGGCCTGGGATTTGATCTCATGATGCTGCTGTAGATCCCTGAGGCAGCAGTGGTAAGCAATGTACAAACCTTATTTCAAAATGATAATGTGAAATAATATAAATAATAGTCTTATATAAACTTTATTTCTGCCAGGACAGAAGGTATGTATGAACAGTCTCCTAAACAAAATTAAGCAAATGGACTAGGTGAAAATAATGTACTATGTGAACGCTAGAGGTCGCTGTTGCCCCATTACACCCAACAGACAGATACACAGGCACAGTGTAAAAGCACGAAGAAGATCTTTTAATTATTTTTCCTTCTTCAAAGTGCCTTTTAAGCACTATAACCACCATAAACAAATAAATAAACAAATCACCACAATATTCTTTCCTCCTTACCTCCGAGAAAGCTATGTCCTACTCCTCTTGACTCTAGCTCGCTTGCTGGGACTCCAACAGTCCTTTACATAGTACTTGACCTGGAAGTGCTTCTTCCTATCCGTCCACATGACTTGCTAGCACTTCCGGGTCAGGTGGAGAACTGGCTTTTCTTCAGCCCGAAAGTATATCGGAGCTCCTGTCCTCATGACTCGTGAGTACTTCCGAGCTATGAATGAGGCATGGCTCCTTTGGTCCTGTTACAGCTCCTCCTGGTGGCACCCATGGTACCCAACAGGAATGAGAAAATGCACTCCAAATCCCAGGATGCCCTGCGGGAATCTGGGGCACCATTACATTCCAGGGGAGCTACCGTCTAGCGTTTTGGGGAAGGCAGTGTCCAAAAGCCCCATCCTTCCATCCTCGGGGTGTCCTGGCTGGGTTGAGCTGCTTGCCGTCTATCACAAATACAAGGGC
The DNA here is from genome assembly GCF_900747795.2 of Erpetoichthys calabaricus. Classification (NCBI taxonomy): domain Eukaryota; kingdom Metazoa; phylum Chordata; class Cladistia; order Polypteriformes; family Polypteridae; genus Erpetoichthys; species Erpetoichthys calabaricus. The sequence continues at coordinate 102,824,566 of NC_041400.2, read as the reverse complement.
TGATTGAAAAGTAATAAGACTGTCCCAATTTCTTTTTCTGGGAGGTAGACACGGGAATACTATGCAGGTGTTGGTGAATATATCAATGTGTGTGGAAGTGTAGTTGGACCACTGTATTCTTCAGCGTTCTGTCAAAGCGAGTGGAAGCACCTCATATATGTCATCATGGCAGATGAAGAAGATGTTCTTGTGAGAGTATGGCAGAGGTGTGTGATTGAATTTTGCTTTAAGCTTGGGGAGAGTGGTAATGAAACACTTGAAATGTTACTGCAAGCATATGGTTTTAACTCAAGGAGCTCTGCTGCTGTATTTCAGTGTTGGAAGCAGTTTAAGGTTGGCAACGTATGAGTAAATGACAAAGCATGTTCGGAGAGGCCATCCACTGTGGTTACAGATGTCAACATCACCAAGACTAACAAACTGTTGCAAGAAGACAGAAGGCTCACACGTCACAATCGAGGTTATTGTCTCCAACATTTGAACATTGTTCTTGAAACAGTTCTTGCAACACAAGACTTTTTGAATTGAAGACAGGACTCTTGACCAGTGCATGATTGGGAGAGGTGGGACTTCAAGTCAAAAACTCTCTCCCATGGATATTTTGGTTTCCTGTTTATGTGCAGGGTGAAATTTCCAGGAGTAACTATTTTACAACATTTTATCAAAAAGACATGTGTTTTGCATGTTTCAAGCAAGATACTGGATAACAGACAAGTAGATCACATGACACTAGTAAGGTGAGATTAGTTTTTTCTGTTTTCCATGGATGTTTTTCACAAGGTTTGCTTTTGTACGGAAATGGCCACTATTGAGTTCTGTTATGCTATAAACTTATTTCTCCCCATGAGATTAAAGTTTTTCTTGGCCACCACTACAAAGTACAAGAGGTTAGTAACATATTAAAAATATAGATAATTTCTGGATGGGGTATTCTTTTAAAATAGGATGTAAGGCAATTTTGATTGCTCTAGTTGTATGTTTGTGTTAATATTTTATTTATATGAACTTCACAAAATCAAATTACATTAACTTGACACCAATTTGTCGATAAAGTATTTATTGTTTACACTGCTCCCTATAAACATGTAAAGCTATTTGCTGATGAATCATAAACATGGGAAAATGCACAAGGCTAAAAGTGTCATTGTTAGACTTGTAGAAGTGGGGTTTGTCAGATTTGCAGACCGCAGTTATCAGCACAACTGAAAATTGCTGCCTGTGTCTCATTTAGAGATCTTGCACCAACTGTCTAGTATAGTTGTGCTTGCCCCTTTATCTGGCAGCCAATAGCATGCTGCCAGATGCAGCTGGTATGAGCAATGGGTTAACCAGCTCTGGTGAGTTCAACAGCAAGTTTGGCGTTTTATTTTCTTTTTTCCTTTTGTTATGGTATGTAAAACATGAGACATCAGACAGACCTTTCTTCTATTTGTGAGGTCCAAAGCCTCTGTGTTGCCTGTCAATGCCAGCACTGTATGAAGGGTTAAAAGGTACAGTGAATACACTGCGAGCAGTAAAGCCTCTGCCTTTTTTTTATCTTTTTCCATTCATTTTTAATAAGTAAAACATGAGATGTCAGAAAGACAAGCCTATCTACTGTTTGCAAAATTCAAAACACCCCTGTTCCTTACTCCTCGCCACTGCCTACTACGCATTGTACTTCCCGATGAGCATTCATTGGTTGTCTGCTGTCCTGCATGCACAGCCATGCCTAAAGCTAAAAACAAAATCAAATCAGACTACTTGGAGTGAGTTAGTGGGTATATCACATTAAACAACTGATTCAGAAGAGTTTGCCAATGACTGCATCAGACTCTCCAAGGTTATTAAAATGAGGTTTATGACTGTAAATTGGTAGAAAAGGGCTTAAATATTGCCAAATACTTAATAGTCTTGCTTTGAATTAGCATTCTTGGTTCTGAATTTTGAAACACTGACAGGCTCAAATGGGTGCATTTTTAAGACTCAGAAAATTTCCATTACAATATTTTCAGTCACATTTAGTCTATTAGATATGATAATATACACCAGCATATTACACAGGTTTTCCCATTAAACAATTTATACTTGAAATTTAATACCTCTTCTATTGTTATGAAAAGAAAGCAAACCAGTGGATCTTAGTTAGGAATAAGAGAAATGTCAGATACAGCCAAGTTCAATACGCTGGAAATTACTTTCCAAAGTAAAAACACCAAAACGTAAATAAAAAAACTGAAATTATACCAAAGTTATGTCTGAAACCCTAAAGGTATATGGTCTCTAATTATTAGATTGTTTTATTTTGATGTGTCTTTGCCTTTTATGTCAATGTATAGACACACATGCTGTGATGTGCATCATCATTTAATAAACACAATGTCACTGGTCACATGGTATGCGAATCATGTGCCTACTTGTATTCATAGAGACCAGCGCAGAAAATGCCAGTGCAAATAAAAGCACAAGATAGTGCCAGCCAAATAAAATAACAACCACAACATGACAGCACAAAGATATCATCAAAATAATGTTAAATGCATCAAACACTAAAGTAACTGTCATGATCAGGCTCTTGTTTATGATTGTTTTTGTAAATTTTTCTTAACCTCTAAAACTTATTTAGACATTGTTTTAGGGGTTTTAGAGGTCTTAGTCTCAATTATTTTGGTGCTTGCTACATTTTAATGATCCTCAAAATAAGTGGCATTCTCCCCTGACATCATGATGTTTTTCCTTTTGGGTGCCATTTTGAGGAGTATTCGTGGATGGTTGCCATATTGTTGCTAAACAAGGTCAACCAAAAGTATGTGATGTGTAACGTATCCTTTTCAAGGATATAAAGGACATGTCTTGGTTGTCCTTGATGATTCAACCCAAACCATAAAACTATTCCTTTGTTGTTCTGAATCATTTCTGGTTTACAAATTCCGGCGCTGCTTCTTGACTATGATTTAAGACGAACATTTTGGCTCAGGTTACATGTGTGTTTACAAATTCATGCCTTTTTTGATTTTTGCCAAATGTTTTGGGTCCTGGTTATTTGTTTTTTCACTTTCCTGTTATGACCCACTGCTTTGGTTACAATTCATATGCCAATTCTGCTTCTAAATAAATTCTGCTGGCTGCTATTCTGTGCAGTCAGCACAGTAACCATTCAATTTCTAATTAATTCCTAAGAATAGATAAGAGGGTAGTGTTCATTGCTTCTAAAAATCATAAGATGCCATTTGTGCCCAGTGGATTAATTCTCCTGAAATTAACATTTTATCTGATCTTGTTGCACCCTGTCCATTCTCTGTTCGTTCTCCTTCCATCTGGTTAAGGTCTGTCAGGTCTAGGACAACTACATCTTATATAAGTACTTATTCACTAAGTATGAAATACCTTAGGCTAAGCATTTTACTAATTTTATATATATTTTAGTGTCTTTATTAAATTGGTAATATATGTACTGTTGGGGTTTGCTAACACCTGTTACTCAAATGTTATATAAATCTACTGATGTTTTCTTTTGTATAAGCTTTACTGCAACAGATTATGTTGAACTTCTTACAGAAATCATCTCAAGTTAAGTTAATAATTTACAGTGGGACACAGTGTACATCACCTTGACATTCTGTGTTCCAGGGGCCATCAATAGAAAGCACTACCTTTAGGCATTCCTCCATTCAGACAGTGACCTAGATCAGTTAATCAGCCATGCTCTTCACTTTCTAATAGACTACTCTCCAGCCTCAGCTGTATATTTAAATCTTATCTCTCCTTAGACAGCACTTTAATTGATTAGATCTGATAATGAAACCACCATTATTCTGCAGATCTATTGTGAGTTTCACCTTATTCTTTTGGTGCCTTAATTGTTTTCTTCTGATGAGGTTTAGGCTATGTACAGTATATTTAATTATGTGTTATCAGGATTTGAAGATGAGATTAATTACATTTTGTTCTCGAGTCAATCTAGTGTGTTGTTGATCACTGACTTTACTTTTGTAGTCATTTGTCATTCTCTTTAGTGTTTTTAATACTATGCTTGAGATGCTGACTATCAAATGTATTTAGAGGTTAATTGTCTGCTGGTTTAGTATCAAATATCAGAACTCTAAGCATAGGCTATTTATATTCATTCAGTATGACAAAGTTAGATAAACAGAAACAGGCAGTGACTTAAAAGCAGATAATCATTAATCTAAGTTAGGGGGAAAATATTAATCATTTCAGAGCTAGACACACACAATGAATAAAGAAATGTTTGTATTAATACACACGCATATGCACACATTATGCTTTTTGAAATTTCATAATCAGGTAACCTTTTTTTTTTTTTTGCTGAAGAAGTAATTGTAGGCAATGTCTCTTACCTTACACTTAGCACACTCTTCGCAAGGGTTAAACAGCTCAAATTACTGTCACTAACTATCAAAGTCATCACCTTCTTATGCCAAACAATAAACATTCAATCTAAAAAAGAAGAATCTGCATGTTTTAAAAAGCAAGTACAATATAATACAAATCGTTATGTGAAATCAAAGATCTGAGATAAATGAAAAAATGTTAATTAAATAAATGCATGGTACTACAGTGTGGCAGATTAAAACAGATGTATTCAGTGCAGCAGAAAATTAAATCTGTAAAGTGTTGACTGTATGTATTATTCTAAAGGCATATTGTTGTTTTATCAGTTCTTTTCTTGATATTACTCATTGAGTCATGTACTATATGTAACAATCTTCATCTTTCAAAAGGACTATATTCAATAGCACTGCATCACATTATGCAACAATGATATTTCAATTACTCTTCCTATTTGATTTCCGCCAAAAAATAAATGCTTGAAGAATTACTAGCAATCACATATCTCAAAAGAAATCACTAAATAAAAATGGCTTTTGCTTTGAAAATTGACTACCTCTGAAATCCAGTGTGTTGGCTGATTACATGACCCTTAACTGATGACCAAGGCTGTTTATAGCAAAGACATTTATCTAATAAAATTCAACTCCAATTCTTCCCACAAAATAAACACCTCAGGCTACAGTAGTAAAGGTACAATGTGCTGCCTGCAACTGCAATACATTTAGAGTTTAAACTTCATATTATAAGTGAAAATGCTCTGAAAACAGGGCATGAAATGTTAAACGGTTTGAGTCAACTAACACAGGGGTAGAATTTTAAGCAGTTTACAAAAGCACCTAAATGATAAAAGTGTTTGAGTAGAAGTAAAGAAAACGAAATTGAATACTTAAAAAAAAAATGAAATATTCAGTTATTCATTGTTACATGAATGTGTTTTGGGGACAGCTGAAAGGCTCTGATGATGTAATTCTCCAGACTAGGGGTTGGTGCTGTGGCCTGCCTTTTCTTCCCTTCCCAAGGCCCTTAACCTGCAATTGCTCTGTCCTGCATGTGACGTTAACCTGCATCCAGCCCTACAAGCAGGTCCTCCAACTTGCAGGGAAAACTTGGGGGTTGGCAGCAGGATTGGCACTCCAGCCACTGTAAAAAAAACCTTGCACTGTTCCATTCCATTTCAATTAGTGTAGGGCTGAGGTGTCACCTGTCATGCGGGATCCTGAGATGGTTTGTAGCATGGTGGGTGCGGCAACACCCCAATGCTCCCAACCTCCTCCAACACCTCCTCCTCTGCAGGACGGAAGATTGACACTTGTTCCACCTCTGATGTCACTTCTGTCAAATGCCCTCCTGGACCCGCCTCTTCCTGCCTGGATCCCATTTAACCCCTCTTACATAACATCACCTCAGTCTGTTCTTGGACTCCCGTCTACAAAGACATTTCACTGTTAAATTGTATTTTTTGTTTTCTTGAAAATATACGGGGATCAAAAAGTGCCCCAACCCTTCATGACTTGTTCTTGTATTTCTTACATTATCCATCTATTTGCTGATTCCACGTAGTCCAATTTTCGGATTGTAAGAAGCCACACAGCCAATTTCCCACAGGTGTAAAAGAGTAACCAACATTTGGTTGCAGCATCCTTTAATCGCTGTCTTTGAATATGATGCTACTGCATTTATTGGATCAACACAGCAGGTGACATCCCAAACATTGCAGATAATAAAATAATCCAGAACAAAGCTCTGAAAAATGTGTGGAGTCTACAACAGAAAGAAACACCACAATGGCAATGTCAGGCATTCATGGGAAACCTCCACATCCAGTATTTGAATACAGCAGAATGGAAAGATAGATGGGTTGTATAGATGAAAATGAAGAAACAATAAAGAGTTACATTAAGTTGAAGTTGTTGTTGAGTCCATGAGTTTAGACAATAAAAATCTGCATGCACCTAGTAAATGTAATATTTGCTAACATCAGAACACATCCACAAGGATCAATTGCCTGGATGTTCACTCAGTATTTAACCACAAAATATTGTGCAAAATATATTAGTCTGTGATCAAATCAGTGCTGGACTCCCTGCAGTTGAAAAGATAAAAATCTTATTGCAGCGGCAAATGTTGTCATGTACCTACTGGCTAGAGCCTACTATTCCTTGGACAAAGCAGGAATCTCTGTTAGGATCACGTTTTATGAATGCAGTGCATTCAACAGCCTGTGTGATTGGGAAGTGGCTACTGCAGCATATGAAATCAGATGTATCCACGCTGCCTGAGATTATGGACAACCTGACTGACAGAGCACAGCCTAAATGGTTGGAGGGAGGTGTACCAGACACAGTTATATACAGCACACATATCCACAGATGACAGTATTGGTTCACTTTCTGTTCATCTGTACCCTTCAAATGTTAGATACAACACTGTACCATGACTTGTGAAGATAGTTTCTGATAATACAGCAGCAGTGGTGGTGAAGGAAAGGAGTGCTATTGAACTCTTATCTTCTGACAGGTATTGAGACATGTCTTGCACTTTACACAGTAATGACGTGCCTTTTTTCTTGCTTACAGTGTTCTGTGTCTTGTGAATGTTGCTGTAGCATCTGAAAAATTTTAGATGTTCGATAAAGTTTTTCTCTATGTATTTATATCTTTAATGCCAACACTTAGCTTCAAAGTTCTCTTGCCATGTAGTCTAGACATGAAGTATGGACTATAGGCAAATTTTAATGCTAAAAATAACAGCCACATTTGGATTAGCAGGAACCATTGTTCAAATTCCCTATCTACTTCATCTCAAGTGTGAAAAAAATCACTAAGTCCACACTCTACGTTTTCATTTAAAAACTCAGGCGTTAGTCTTCGTTTTCAACTTTCATCCAACCTATCCCAGGGTTTTCATACCCTAACGACAGAGAGTCTTGAGAACGCTTTCCAGAACTCTATGTTTCTGAAAATGCAGTCTCAGCATTGCAGTATGGATGGGTGTAAAACTGAGAATTTTGAAAACAAAGACTCTAATCACGTTTTGGTTACTTCATATTTATTACGCTGCCCTTCCCTGATTGGGTTCTACTCATTGCAATGTCTCATTCAATGATTGATCATTGGAAGAAAACCATATTCCAACATAGTGGACATATCAGAGTTTACTTCAATAGTGCTTATTGTGTTGCTTACCTGTAGATACAGTAGATAGATAGCGTGGCCATGTGCAGGAATGACAGTTCCACTAAATGGAAAAATATGAGGCCCCAATTGGGTCATCCTGTTTATTGTCCAAAACAATAACCAAAATAATGCACCTCAGCATGTGTGTCCCACAAAGCAGGGCTGAAATTCAAATCAAAATAATTTAGGCTGGTTAGCCACAAGCAAGATCACTTCCATAGCAGAACTCTATTCTACAGCTCTTGCCAGAAATGATGTCTCCTTCCAGGAAACTGTGACTTTTATGGAGACTAAACTAGAAGGGATAGAGTTAGTTGCCATCACTGAGTGGTTTCTCGACATTTTGGAGAGAGACGGAGATGACATTTTTAGTGATAGCGCCCTCTGTTGAAGTGGCTGATTAGTACATACCCTGACAGAAACTTTAAGGAGATCCTCCACATGCACGTATGACAACAGATATACAGATAGAACTTTTTTTGTCCCCGGGGGACATAAAAATATATACACACTGTATGACTGTAAATTATATGTTGGGCAGTTTGAATGCTGTAAACTTGCACAAAAGGCAAATAATTTACCGATTGTTACAACTTTACAATAAATCCTGTGGCCAGCGGAATAACCAGACCTTCAAAGAGGACACTTTCTGATACTGTTTCTGCCGATGGCCAATATAGGTGAATGAATACATCAGAGGCGTTTTTGATAATTTTAGTGTGGGCAGAAATGCTTTCAGAAAATGACATCCATATTACTAACCGAGAATGGTAAACCGGATGGCATGGACGCAGGTACACGGCGATGGGACCATGAGATGTACTGCACAGGCGCGTACAGCTCAACTAACGGAAATAGCAAATAAAACAACCGCCATATTGTGAGTGGCACTACTGCGGAGTGAAGTTAGGAATAATGTGCTGCTTGGGATTGTACAAACAGCTGAACGCTCTACACCAAATTCAGACACAATACAGCTCAACGATACACACACAAGCCCACCTGGATAAGATCAATGAACGCAGGCGCCTACAACAAGCGTCAGAAACTGCGGAAGCAAAGCAGGCACGGGTTAAGACACAATTAGGAATAATGTGCTGCTTGGGATTGTACAAACAGCTTGAACGCTCTATGGGTTAAGACACAATTAGGAATAATGTGCTGCTTGGGATTGTACAAAGAGCTGAATGCTCTACACCAAATTCAAACACAATACAGCTCAACGATACACACACAAGCCCACCTGGATAAGATCAATGAACGCAGGCGCCTACAACAAGCGTCAGAAACTGCGGAAGCAAAGCAGGCATGGGTTAAGACACTATGGGTCCGCAAAGGTCCACAAAGATAGTACGGAATATATAAGGTATTATAGCATAATGTGCTGCTTGGGATTGTACAAACCGCTGAACGCTTTACATCAAATTCAAACATAATACAGCTCAACGATACACACACGAGCCCACCTGCATAAGATCAATGAACGCAGGTGCCTACAACAAGCGTCAGAAACTGCGGAAGCAAAGCAGGCACGGGTTAAGACACTACTGGGTCCGCAAAGGTCCACAAAGATAGTACGGAATATATAAGGTATTGTAGCGTCCCACCCAGGTTGAGGGCTTTTTGGTTTTAAGTGACTGTTAGGTCCGATTGAGGGAAGGCGGAGTACAGCACGGAGGACTGATAGCGGGGTATTAATTTCATGCGGTAATAGGGGGGGCGTTGAAGAGGGTGCTAGAAAGTTGTGTTTGGGATTAGGAAGTCAGTGAAGTTAGGAATAATGTGTTGCTTGGGATTGTACAAACCACTGAACGCTTTACACCAAATTCAAACACAATACAGCTCAACGATACACACACGAGCCCACCTGGATAAAATCAATGAATGCAGGTGCCTACAACAAGCGTCAGAAACTGCGGAAGCAAAGCAGGCACGGGTTAAGACACTACGGGGTCCGCAAAGGTCCACAAAGATAGTACGGAATATATAACAGCACACCGATCAAAAAAAAAATCAGTCGTGTAAATTAAAAGCACATGATACACACAGATCATGTGCTCTCAGCGCATAGAAAGCATATAACAAAAGGTGATTAATCATCAGAACCAGGTGTAATTGAAAAAATACCAGGACAAATTGAGGTCTGAAGATACACATGCAGACAAAGGTACACAATATGAAAACAGTAAAATTCAAAAGTATTGTAGCGTCATACCCATTTTGAGGGCTTTTTAGTTTTAAGTGCGTCCACTATTAATGAACATTCATTAGGATTAATGAATATCATTTGCTATCATTGTCATTCACTTAACTTCCCTGAAGAAACAACTGGCAATACAACTAATGAGTTTACACGTTGTTGTCAAAGGAGTCAGGTTAGACTGCCTCCTTTAGATGAATATCCTGAATATCTACGGATGTTTCTAACTAACAATGTACCCGAAAGTAAAAACATTATTGACTACAATAGATCCTACAATAGTTCATGCACTTTATCAACGATTTTACTACAAATGTTGTGTATAAACAAGTATTCCAATAGGTCCTTCTAATGTGCCATGCTATGGGTTCTTTACTTCCTTTGTTCATCATCTACACCTTTACAATTCGATATATCTCATACATTCATCAATGTATTTCAGGTTACCCAACCCCGGGGGTAGGCAAGCGAAGCGAGCAGGGGGCGGAGCCCCCTTGTGAAAATGCTAGTGGACAAAGATAGTTTTTGTTTAAAAACAGCATTTTTATGTGAAAATGCAGTAGTATGGACATTGGCCAAATTTGTACCATTCATCAGTTAGGAGCACAACCGAGGAAAATTGCTATGGTTTGGGTTAGACTAGATATTTAGATACATTTACTCAGTTTAATGTAGTTAGTCTCTGATTGTGTCTACATACAATGTTTTGATATTTTGCATGATTAAGATAAAAACATTCCACTTTTTTGTGTGTGTGTGATCAAAGTCTCATAAGGTAATTTTCCTCAGCCCATCTAAGTATGGTCATTGGTATATTCAGACATACTGCAGCCACAAGATTTGTGAAGTCATATTGCATATTTGACAAGTATGACAATTATTTTAATTGGCTAATAACAAGCAAATAACATTCTAAGTCTTACAACTGGTGAACACAAAACATTGAAACATACAATGCTTTACAGTTACATAGAGGCAGACTAGAAATAAAATATGATTTACTTTCAGATCAGTTTTGGTTAATTTAATTCAATAAAAGATACTATAAATTAGCAGATTACAAATACAGTATCTCACAAAAGTGAGTACACCCCTCACATTTTTGTAAATATTTTATTATATCTTTTCATGGGACAACACTGAAGATATGACACTTTGATACAATGTAAAGTAGTCAGTGCACAGCTTGTATAACAGTGTAAATTTGCTGTCCCCTCAACATAACTCAACACACAGCCATTAATGTCTAAACCGCTGGCAACAAAAGTGAGTACACCCCTAAATGAAAAATTGTGCCCAATTAGCCATTTTCCCTCCCCGGTGTCATGTGACTCGTTAGTGTTACAAGGTCTCAGGTGTGAATGGGGAGCAGGTATGTTAAATTTGGTGTTACCGCTCTCACACTCTCTCATACTGGTCACTGGGAGTTCAACATGGCACCTCATGGCAAAGAACTCTCTGAGGATCTGAAAAAAAGATTTGTTGCTCTACATAAAGATGGCCTAGGCTATAAGAAGATTGCCAACACCCTGAAACTGAGCTGCAGCATGGTGGCCAAGACCATACAGCGGTTTAACAGGACAGGTTCCACTCAGAACAGGCCTCACCATGGTCGACCAAAGAAGTTGAGTGCACATGCTCAGCGTCATATCCAGAGGTTGTCTTTTGAAAATAGACGTATGAGTGCTGCCAGCACTGCAGAGGTTGAAGGGGTGGGGGGGTCAGTCCGTCAGTGCTCAGACCATATGCTGCACACTGCATCAAATTGGTCTGCATGGCTGTCATCCCAGAAGGAAGCCTCTTCTAAAGATGATGCACATGAAAGCCCGCAAACAGTTTGCTGAAGACAAGCAGACTAAGGACACGGATTACTGGAACCATGTCCTGTGGTCTGATGAGACCAAGATAAACTTATTTGGTTCAGATGGTGTCAAGTGTGTGTGGCGACAACCAGGTGAGGAGTACAAAGACAAGTGTGTCTTGCCTACAGTCAAGCATGGTGGTGGGAGTGTCATGGTTTGGGACTGCATGAGTGCTGCCGGCATTGAGGAGCTACAGTTCATTGAGGGAACCATGAATGCCAACATGTACTGAAGCAGAGCATGATTCCCTCCCTTTGGAAACTGGGCCGCAGGGCAGTATTCCAACATGATAACGACCCCAAACACACCTCCAAGATGACCACTGCCTTGCTAAAGAAACTGAGGGTAAAGGTGCTGGACTGGCCAAGCATGTCTCCAGACCTAAACCCTATTGAGCATCTGTGGGGCATCCTCAATCAGAAGGTGGAGAAGCGCAAGGTCTCTAACATCCACCAGCTCTGTGATGTCGTCATGGAGGAGTGGAAGACGATTCCAGTGGCAACCTGTGAAGCTCTAGTGAGCTCCGTGGCCAAGAGAGTTAAGGCAGTGCTGGAAAATAATGGTGGCCACACAAAATATTGACACTTTGGGCACAATTTAGACATTTTTCACTTAGGGGTGTACTCACTTTTGTTGCCTGCGGTTTAGACATTATTGGCTGTGTGTTGAGTTATTTTGAGGGGACAGCAAATTTACACTGTTATACAAGCTGTACACTGACTACTTTACATTGTATCAAAGTGTTGTCTCATGAAAAGATATAATAAAATATTTACAAAAATGTGTGGGGTGTACTTAATTTAGTAAGATACTGTAATTCATTCAAAGGGATGTGGCTCATGCAAAATGACAAAAACATTTTTTAGAAACTTTCAAGTGAAAGACTAAGGCTAGTGGATATTATATTTTGATTATTTAAAAAAGAAAGTCTTTTTAGGATGCTGAATAGAGCACATTCTTTAAACAGCCAAGAATTTTGAATGTTATTGAAATAATTTTTTAAAAAGTACATAATGCCAGACTTTCAGACAACGTTTGCAAAAGTTGTAAGAGGAAAGTATGATTGAAAGTTTTTCTGAGTAATTTATGTAAACGTTAATTTAATATACTTTCAGTGTAGTAAATATTTGTATGCAGTTTGAATTTCACTGGAGAAACATGAGATGGACTGCCATCTCTAGCCGAAGGTGCTAAATTTGAAAAAGCCATCAAAGGAGCTGCACATGTGTTTTTACTTTATGAGAAAGTTAACAGAAGACCCTTGCTATCTATTAGTACTGGTTTAGCTATGATACATTTGTTTTTAAGAAGCATGGAGTTTTAGTGTCTTGTTTTGTGAATTCATTTTCAAATCAAATATCGCAGTATGGCCGTGAAGCTAACTTGGTATACTGTTAACTACTCACAGTTAAGTGCATTTTATGCATCCACAAAATCACAGTGGTGTATATGCATGGCTTTCCCTGATAACAATAATCTAGTTATGTTTGATGCCTTTAGTGGGCCCTCAGGACACTGGTAATTGGTTAGGAACTGAATATAAACAAGCTAAGTTTTGCTAAATGTTTCTATTGATTTTCTATTTTGGCATACAGGATGAAAGTAAAAAATGATAAAAGTACTTCAATGATCCAAAAATTAGGAGCACAATTAGTAATTCTAAACAAAATTGTAAGCTGCTTTTTTGTCTGTTTGTTCACCAATCATGTGAAAATGACTGACTGGGTGCTGATGGGAGGACATAGCAACATGCATAAACTTTTGGACTGGCCAAAGAAGGATCTCATCTAAGTCTTTGGATAAGAATTTTATTGTCTCTCTGGACTACGTTTTTTGTGTAAGAGTACATCATTCATTCTCTTTATGGGTTGTTTTTAGCCATATTGAATTTCCAAAAGGCAGCTTTTTGGAAAAGTTATAGCAGAACAGATGTAGAAGATGAAAAGACTGTAAGTTGGCTAAGGCAAAGTATACTATGATTTTTTTTTGATCCATAAGAAGGAGGTTTGTATGCCTGAGTAATCTCTACAGGTTGGGCAAACTATTATTAATTACTGATTATCTAGACAGTGTAAAATAAAGCACAGCACAAGATAAAGATTTGGTGATTCACCCCATACATTGTAGAGATTCGAATAATCTCAAAAGACTGATCCAAAGTCAGTACTTGATGGTTTTGGAGAGTTGACTGATTGCTTTTATAGCAAGGAACTGGAAGGTTGGGTTTGAAGTGCAGGAAGTCTTGTGAGGTCAAAAGAAGATGCCGGAAGTGAGGTTATCAATAGGGGCCGGAAGTGAGGTCCGGAACAACCAGAAGTGTTAAAGCTAGTTGTTTTTTTCTTCTGTCAATCTGCAGGGTGAGAAAGAAAAGCATTAGCGCTCAGCACCAACTACCGGTCTGGCATATCAACACCCTGATTTGAACCCTTCGAATGCCTCCCAAGCACACGTGTGTCAACAGATACCATCAATCTGCCTGAACTTCTCCACTATTCCATTCAAAAGCTCTTCCAAAAATTTTGTTTATCTATGGACTTATTGGACTTTTTCCTATGCAGTTTCCATCATTTCACTAAGGACTGCTTGTTTTTGCTTGTGTGCTCTACTTTTGTAGTCGTTTCGTATGTGTTAAGTACTGGGGAAGGCGTCGCTCAAGGGATATTGGTTATATATTGTGGTGCCCGGCGGGCGTCCATGCCCGGCCAGGACGCCCAGGAGGAGTGGAGGAGGGCTTGTGCCTCCTCCAGGACATGAGGGGGCATCCTCCCTGGTTGTATTGGGGGCCACGGGTACAGAGCTTGGAAGCTCTACCCTGTAGGGGCCCGTGGTCACCACCAGGGGGCGCCCCAATGCCTTGGGAGTGTTGGACCTCAGTACTTCCACCACACTGGGAAGTGCTGGGGGGAAGAAGAAAAGAGGCACACGGAGTGCTTCCGGAAAGGCAGCCGGTACTTCTGCCACACAGGGGCGTGTCAGGGGAAGATTGCCGGGAACCACCTGGAGCACATCCGGGTGACTATAAAGGGGGCCGCCTCCCTCCAGTCATGAGCGAGAGTCGGGTGGAAGAGGACGAAGCTTGGAGGAGAGGAGTGGAGGTGGACCAAAGACTAAAAGGCATTGTGTGTGTGGCCAGGACTTAAGGGGTGATTGGTGCTGAGGCACTGGGTCGTGCTCACTATTATTGTAAATATTGTGGATAATAAACACGTGTGGTAATACCATCATGTCTGCCTGTCTGTGTCCGGGCTGTTCCCCACAATATATATGCTACTATGTGTTATTTAATTTTCATAATTGCAACTCAAATATATAGAATCAACTTCTTTTGTACTTACAGGGTGTGTAGTATGATCTGTACTGTGTGAGGTTAGTAGAGAAGCAGTGTTGGTCGCCCATTCTGTTTAAATTTTTTATATTTTTTAATATATAATTGTATTGTTCAGGGATGGCTTCCTTGTTAATTATAACATTAATGAGCAAAGTCATATTGAAAATACATTGCATCTTGAACCTAAAATCAACATAAGTTTTTATTTTTTTTGAGATTTGCAAATTGTTTTAGTCCTGTTTAAGTAGTAATGAGTGTTAGCTATAGCTTTTAAGTTATTTTAGTTCTTGTGATTTTGGTGCTCATTCTCTTTAAATCAAGGTGGGTCAGTACTGTATCGAGGTGGTCATCTTCTGGGGTTTTACAATATGCAAAGGAACAATATGCACATTGTAGTGGATCCATTTCTTTTGGCCAAAAGAGTATATATGATTTTTGATAAGCCTCTCAAAGCACTTTATTATTATATTCTTTAGTGTGATGAGACAATAGTCATTAAGACAGGTTGGTCTTTTAAAGCATGTTGGTATGACAGACTGGAATAAGGAGAATCATGAATATTGGCGCAAGTTGGTCAGCTCAGATCTTGAAAACATACCATCTGGAACTGCTGTCTTGCTGGTGTTCACTTTCCTGAAAACTCTCCTTATGTCTTGTTCCGACAAAGTAAAAGTTTTCTCACTGACCTGGGGCCTCATGCATAATGGCATGCGTAGAATTCACACTAAAACATGGTGTACGGACAAAAGCATAAATGTGCGTATGCACAAAAAATTCCAGATGCATGAATATATGTGTACGCCAATTTCCACGTTCTTCCACATATAAATCCCAGTCTGCGTGAAAAGTAATGCACGTCCACGTGCCTGCTGCCACTCCCCTACTCCTCCCAGAATTACGCCTCTTTGAATATGCAAATCAGTATAAATATCCCTTAAGATCAGCGTTCTGTAAAAAGGCAATGGCAAAAGCATGGGGTAAAATAGAAGAATTCCAGCGAACACCAAGTGGTCTTTAGTTACAATGGTATTTAAGAAATTAGTAAATTAAAGTAGCAAGTTAAATGCTTTGTATTGTATTTGTTCTTCTTTGTGCTCTATGTGTTTGAATCACTACGTGATTCTTAAATGGGCTTTCTCTTCCTCCGACAGGACACAGAATCCATTACATTCGTGACATTACAGCTCTCTGAATAATTTAAATACTGAGATGTATACTTGTTATCATTTTCATGATTATAGGAATTAAAGCATGTTATTAAACATGGGAACACGGTGGCGCAGTGATGGTAACGAGCTGGCGCCCCGTCCAGAGATTGTTCCTGCCTCCTGCAAGATGCTTGCTGCGCCATGCACGACCTTTGATGAAATAATTTATTGCAGCAGTACTGTCTCTCTCAAACATACTAACCCCCAATTCCTGTCATTCCTTTTCTTTCTCCAAGTGCCCAATCGCCACACAATCAGCTCTGTAATAGATGTCAAGCTATCTGTAAGCTTAGAACAAACAGTTCTACAGGGAGCACTTGATGGATTGATTGAATGCATTTATAGTTCTTGGGATGAAACTGTTTTTGAACTGTGATGTCCCTACAGGAAAGGCTCTGAAGCGTTTGTCATTTGAGAGCAGTTCAATAAAATGTGCGCATGGCTGAGGCAGCGTGTGCTTGATGCTGTATCCTGATAATTCTATTTCCGATCAGCTGCTTGACAGCTGTGATTCCACACTCAGATACAGTGGGATAAATAATTGAGAGTAACAACGCTAAAGCAGCTATGGTATTTGGAATAGTTTGGCCATTCCGTGAACCATTATATTGTTACAGATTAATTACAATCAGATGCCTTAAACTAATAAACAATATGCGGTTAGTTTCAGTGTACAGTCAACCCTTGATATATGACCGGCCTGACATGTGAACAACTTGTTTTACGACCAAAATTTTTGTTTTGAATTACGACCAACATCTTGCGTTATG
The DNA here is from genome assembly GCF_900747795.2 of Erpetoichthys calabaricus. Taxonomy (NCBI): domain Eukaryota; kingdom Metazoa; phylum Chordata; class Cladistia; order Polypteriformes; family Polypteridae; genus Erpetoichthys; species Erpetoichthys calabaricus. The sequence continues at coordinate 102,807,687 of NC_041400.2, read as the reverse complement.
ACCCGAATGCAGTCACATGTATCCGCTTGTGCGATTGTAAACAAACAGCCGAAAGCGTTTGTAAGCATCAGTCGGAGCCCAGATACATGTGTTTGTGGACGTAATTTCGGTCAGTCAAGTGATTTATATAATTTATTTTGATAATTGCTAAGGAAGGAAGTGAAGGTAACGAAGGTAAAGAAAGTGATCACAATCGAAAAGAAGAAGGAAATTGTGTGGAAATATGAAAGTGGCGTTCGTGTGACCGATCTCGCTAATATGTACAGCATGTCGAAATCCACCATCTCGACAATTTTACAAAGAAAAGATTTGTATAAGGAAACTCCTTCCAAACAATAACCACCTTCCATTTCATTCTCCTCCTCCTTCCTTCCTGCAAGCCAAAGATGTCAACTTAAATGGTGAGTACAGTATGAAATTGTTGTTTCTGGTAGGCTAGGCACTTTTTATAACTTTTTGGTTAGTACATTAGAAAAATCATTGGTGTTTTTGGTAAATTATGTACATTATACAACCTTTTTCTATTAAAAAAAGTTAAGTAAGTGTTGCTGTGGGCGGTTTGGAACACATTAAGGGCATTTCCATTATTTCTTATGGGAAAAATAGTCTTGATTTACAACCAACTTGAGTTACAACCAGCCCTCGCGAACGAATTGAGTTCGTAAGTCAAGGGTCCACTGTATTTGATAAAGCCGTGTCAGGGATGTGGATCTAAAAAAGAAAGGGAAGCCACACTGGAACAAAAGCACTGCTTTGATGCTGGGTGCCGTCAGTTTGCAAAATCGAGCGGAGAACTTGTGTACGGCAAGTTTTGAGCTGGCATGAAAATGTGCGTGGCTTTACGCCTAGTTTAGTTTTTATACATTGCGATGTGAGTGTGGAAATTTGAGTATGCAACATTTTTGTGCGTATGCACCATTCATACATGAGGCCTCTGTTCTCCTGCCACAGATTTATAGAATTGCTACCTGCCGTTAGCAGCATTCACATTTTAGCATGTGTAGAAGTTATTTAGCTCATCTGCCAGAAATGTCACCATGCTTGGAGTAGGTGCTTTATAGTCTGTTATTTGACTAGATTGTGTTGGGCTGGTATTAACACTAGAAGTACCAAATACTACAAAAAAACTCATAAACCAGATCCACCTTAAATCCCTTCGCACCTCTCAGTCAGCATCTTTTGTCTTGTAAATGTGTCGATAAGCCCAAGCAGCAAGCAGCCTGCTACACCATCTCCCCCACCGCCGCAGAATGGGCAAGAAGTTCTCCCAACTCAAGCCTTGATTATCTTGGAGTGAAGTGGTGGAGTTTTAGAGGGGAAATAATAGATCTTTATTTGGAACACATGCATTTCATATGTGTTACGTGTCTACAACAATCTATGTAAACACATCGTTAAAACAGAAACGTTTTTCATGTTTTAGCAATAAATCACAAAATGTCGACATCAACTGTATAATGTGTGAAGGTTGAAGTCCAAATATCTAATAAACACTTTCACAAAAGGTGCAAGTGCAATACGATAGCTCCGGGGCGCAGCGGTAAGAACTGCTCACTTGTAATCAAAATCGATCCTGGCGAACACGCAAATTTACCATTTAGAGTAGGGAGATGCTCTTATTGTTAATATTATGAAATAAACACAAACATTTCATTTGTGTCTGTAATGGCCGGTGTAAATTTATAGTATTTGTAAAAGTTAGTGGTTTTTTTTTCACTTTTATTCTCTCACTCACGATCATGATACAACCCGAGAAAACCACTCCCCCACCAACCACAGATTTGACGCTGTTTTTATTTGAAACTGGGAATAATTGTAGATGTGAGTGGTGTTTTGAGACAATGGAACTGGAAATTCTCTGATCTGGACGGATAAAATCTGACACACAAACGCTGTTGAATATGCCTTCTTCTTATCTCATTGTCACTTGAATTTTTTCTATTCAGTTTTATTGAGTGTTCCTGCTCACGCTGAATTAGTATGCAACTTATGGTCCATGATGTCAGAGCCGCACTGACAAAAAACAGAGACATAGGTATATATGATATTTGGAATAATTCAATTTATGACCTGTATAGTACATTTCAGAAAACATTCTGGCACCAATGCAACATTATTCATATTATTCATATTCATTCGCAAGCCTTCTTGCGGCTGTAATCAGTGACCGCATTTTTTTTTCCCCCGATCTTGCCCAGTCTCCACATTTTGGTACATGGTGCTGTTTCTTTTGTACTCCAGGACATGCAGAGGAAAGAATAGTACAGAGAGGTCAGATCCGCACTATATGCAATCATCAGATTCAAATGTTTACAGATCCCACACACCCAGGGACCGTCCTTCCTCCATTTACGACTGTGGAATATGACCCGGACACAGACAGGCAGATACGTTTATATTACCCCACACATGTTTATTTAGGGTTTCCATGATACAATCCATCACTACTCACACAAGCCCCAATACCCCTCAGTCCAGGCCAACACAATGCCTTCTCTCTCTCTCTCTCTCTCTCTTCAGACCGCCTCCTTCTCTCCTTCAGAAACCTTGTCCACTCTTCCACCCGACTCAAGTCCATCTCTGAAGGGAGGCGGCCCCTTTAAATAAGCACCCGGATGTGCTCCAGGTGTGTTCCCGGCAATCTCCCACTGACACGCCCCAGTGTGGCGGAAGTGCCAGCTGTCTCCCCGGAAGCACTCCGGGTGTCTCTGTTCCTCTTCCCCCCAGCACTTCCTGGTGTGGCGGAAGTGCTGCGGTCCAGGGTCCTCCAGGTATTGGGGTCCCCCTGGTGGTGACCATGGGCCCCTACAGGGTCGAGCTCCCAGCTCTGTACCTGCGGCTCCCAGGGCTGTCGCCCCTCGAGGTCTGGAGGAGGCACAAGCTGTCTTCCGATCTTCTCGGGCATCCCGGCTGGGTACCACCCCCATCCGGGTACCACACGACATGTGTACCTGCTGCAATGTACACAGTTCTCTCTGTGCTGTGGTTCCTATTACATTGAAGGGGCACATGACACTACCTGAGTGTGCTTTCCTGGGGGAAGCGTCGGTCTTGGAACAGAAGCTTGTCAATGTTGCATCCTCTTTTTCTTTTTCCATTACCTTTTCTTGTAAGAAGTGATGACAAAGTTCCTCTGCAAGGTGAGCAAAGATCACACTTCTCTTCTCAGTGGACCCCGTGCATGCTTTGTACAGTACATGTGCGTTGATCGCCGCCAGCATGTTGTAGCACACAGCAACCGGCCACCTGCGTGTTTCTGCTCGCATTGAATAAGCTCACGCCTCCTGGTGCATGATGTCAACGTAGCACCAGGGGAAAAAAAAAAGCGACAAATATATGTGACATTTTGAAGAAATCATTGTATGACCTGAATAGTACCAATCAGAAAACATCATTGCACTAATGCAATATTATTTGAAAATGAACAGCGTCAGAAGAATTTGAACTTAATATATACCGTTATGGGAAGCCAGTGTAGTTATTTGAAGAGAACAGTGATATGTGCCTTGACTGGTTGAATGCCAGACATGCTACTGTATTTTGAATCATACGCAGCAGCTTCACGGCAACATTTTGGTGGTTCTACCAGCAGAGAATTGCAGTAGTCCAGACATTATAGAACCAATCTGTAGACTGGGAGTTGTGCTGCATATTCTGTTAGGTACAATCTGATACTGCAGATTGTGTTCTCATCTAGATTGTTCTAATGTTCTAATATTGTATAGAGTCTGCAAGACCAATTGACCATACAACATGGTTCCTTAAGAACAACTGAGTACCAGTCATAACCCTAAGGTTGTGTACTGACTTGGCAGGTGTTAGCAATAATGAGCCATACTGAACAGAAACAGGGTGCTGAATAAACAAATGAGATAGGGTAAAAAGAAGTTTCATCTTCACCAGTTTGAACTTGAGATGGTGTTCCTTCATCCAGGTTGCAATATATCAGCAAGACCTTCATAAATTCTATCCGAGACTGTGAGGTTCACTGGAGGGAAAAACAAGTACAGCTATATATCGCCAGCATGTCACTGACAGGAAAAAAAAACATGGAACTGGATGGTAGGGCCGATTGAGGAAGTATATACAGAGATGAGGAGAGGGTCGGCACAGATCCTTGGGGCACCCCAATGCTTGCCATGTTTGCCCTTGACATATCTACATGCCAGGAAAAATGATAAGATCTGCCCAAGATGTATGACTCAAGCCACATCCCAGAGATGCCAGGGTCAGAGAGAGTGGTAAGGAGGATCTACTGGTTGATTATGTATTAGTGTACTAAAGCAAGCTTGGGAACATGACATAGAGCACTTCACACATTAGTGTCCTACAATGTTAAAGGTATTGAAGTTCTGAAACTATTTTCTATATTTTATCCATCTAGCTGATGTCTACTGTATACAGACATTTACTTTGATAATAAAAACCAGGAATTCAAGCGCTCAATAATCTGACTATATGAGTATAAAATAAATTGCATCAAAGTAATTCAGTACAACATAATTTACTGTGAATAATGTGCAGCTCTATACATCAAAATATAGCTGGTGACATGAATGTGAATACACCCACTAAACAGCAGATGCAAAGTAGTTTCTATAGGAACATAGTGTGGTGGTCTTTCATATGTGTTTTTATAATATTATTTATTTATTTGCCTCATTTTCCTCTGTGAATACTTGCTGCTGGGTAAATTTTTTTTCATCATATTTCATTAAGGGTAAGCAGAGATTACTTCAGATGCTGTGAAGTAAAATACAACTGTCTTGTATAAGCAGCTTAAAGTACTGTCAATCATATTTACTGTTTTGCTTCATTTTTGTTTTTGTCACCCAAATAAAGAAAATGCCTTACTTCTGCTACTGTCAGAGGAAAATAAAATTGTATTCTTCTACTTGCATTTCTTTTTGATTTAAATTTTTAACAATGTAGACAAATAAGAGTTATACTCTGAGAATTAAAAAATACTTTAATATGGAAATTTTTAGATGAAAAGAATACTACCCAAATTGAGGCACACTAATAGTTTTTGATAAATCACATACAAATACCTTATGCTTATCATGTTTAAATGTGTTACATAGGATCATATTAAATTATTTTTTCAAGACACAAGATACCTATTTTAAAACATAACATTTTAATTTATTGGATTCAGTACTGATAATTGTACTAAAGAAAAATACATAACTTACTGTTAAAAAAGATTTTTTTTATTTCAAAATTGAAACCTGTACAAAACCAACTTCATAAAGACTCTAAACAAATGGCATCACAGCAAAAAAAAACCAGTTTCTTTCATATCAATGTCACATTTTCTTCACCATTCCAATCCTCAAGACCACATCAATCCACCTCTTTTTAGTGGCAGCACTCCCCATTTTTCAATATGTCTTTGAATCCTTCCCCTTATGTCTTTCAGCATGCACAATTTAACACATGCTGCCCTTCTAGATACATTATGTGTTATCAAATTCCCTCTTCCTTTCCAAAGCCCCAATTTAATCCAGTTTACCAGAAACCAAACCAAAAATGCTTGTCTTAATTAAGCTTCTCTGTCCACTTACCCCTTAGTAATAAATAATAGAACCGATATACCAATACAAAGACTGCCTGAAAGGATTTCCAAATATCTCTCTATAAACCCTGTACCCACCCACACTCCCAAAATACATGTCTTATTGTTTCCTCCTCTTTACACTCTTGACAAGGGCATGCTTTCATCCTTGTGTGCCCATGCTTAAACAATCTATGTTTTGTGGATATCTGCTCCCACACCATTAACCAATTCAGATCATTTTGCACTGTTATCCAAACCTCTGTACTGAATTCTGAGCCATACATCATCTCTCTCCCCAGGGCATGCCATTTTTCCTCCCAATTTCTCATCTTAGACCACCTTGTACAACTGATGATTATCCTTGTAAACTAACACTTACTTGAAGGCTTTATACTTCTGCTATAAGTCCACAACATACTGGCAATGAGGTGGTCTGTACTCAGCCCTTGGACTCATGTTGTTCCAGACAGCTGGAAATAAATGATCTGTAAAAAGATTTGCAATTCCAAACTGGGAAAAATGCAATTTACATTAGGAAGGTAGAGTTGTGCAGGGCAAATATGTACATGTCTGGTCTTGCATCTATCCAGCCAAGCCATCAGCAAAAGTCTTTGTGCTGATTCTTTCAACCAGTTGCAAATACAGATGTCCAGTAAGTTTAGGCCCCAGGGACATGAAGATGCAGAGTTTCAGGCAGAAAATGGTTGCAGTTGCTGCTGTTTATCTAGGTCAGAGACTTCTGGAATGTATAGAAAAATATGTGATCTATCGTGGAACCCTGAGATCTGTCCTTGGTCTTAATGTTTAGTTCAGCCTCAATAAGGCTGGTTGAATGGTTACAATCTACATAAAATCTGACAGCCAAGGGCACATGGTCTACATCAATTATAATCCAGTAGGAGATATCAGTGGATTTCTTTGGTCAGCTAAATAAAAAGGAGGAAGAAAATATGTGAAAAGTGTTGAGGTTCCAACCTAGGTTACCGTGTTTAACTGCCCAATTGAGCTAGGAATAGACGTTGATAGAGTAATGTAATGCTGTTGCTTTGCAGTGCATTGCTGAAGCACACAGTTAGGTTTGCTATTTATTCGGAGTGTCATCTACTCTCTAGGAAGACCCTCGGTCCAAAGGTGTTGCTCTGAGATGATGTGAGGTGGAGGGAACTGTTGCCAGTCTCTTTCCAGAAAGGGTTCTTCTATTCTAGAGATTGAAATGGGTACTGCACTAATAATTGTTTTACTGATCCTTATATATTTGGTGCACTTGTGAAAAGGTTCCTGTATGAGGCTCACCATGCTCTCGTCTTTTACAATAGATAAAGTCAAGACTTGAGCTTTACATTTTTTAATAACATGTACGGATTCATTCTGGTAAACCTGCGTGTCTTTCTAACACCAAAAGGGGTTAATCAGAATGAAAAGGGGATTTGGCGAATCCTTCAAAAAGAAAAATATGCAGAAAAACGTACTGCAATTTAAATAGAAAATTTTGCCACTGGTATTAACTTTAATGTGAGAATGGCTACAAAAGCAAGTGTATAGGAGGTTTAATTTTCTCAAGTAAACAGTTATTTTTTAATCTTAAAAAAACTGCATCTCAAGAAGTTGGTCATTTTCTTTCTCCTTCTGTAATACTCTATGCCAAAAGCATTAAATGGCCTAAGAGAATGTAAAATCTCTGGGGTTTAGAAGAATCTCTATAATAAAAATCATGCATAATAAATTAGAGAAACAAAAATATTTTTTGTTTTTTCCCAGTGTCTGTGTGGGTTTCCTTTGGGTGCTCCAGGTTTCCTGCCTTGTGCCTTATGCTGGCTGGGATAGGCTCCACCCAAACCCAAAGGGACTCTGGTTTGGATTAGGCAGGTTAAAATGACATGTCATGACATAGTTTTGATGTTTTTTCTTAATGTAAGATATTGTTTTGCAAAAGCCAGAATACTGGGAAAGGCACTTACCAGGACCTGTGCTAATATCTCAACATCCTTTCTATATCCAACACATCTAAAAATGGATCCTGATGGAGATATAAAATTTAAATTATTACCCATTATAACCCTTACTTACAAATAAATTATGGTCCTTTACATGTCATAATAATCCTTGTAAATTCTGTAAGCACGTATTTTATTCATAAATTATTTCAGTGGTTCGGGGAGAGGTAAGTCTGGGCATCTCTGCTCAAGCTGCTGCCCCCGCGACCCGACCTCGGATAAGCGGGAGACAATGGATGGATGGTTCAAAATTCATTGTTATCTACATTGTAGGGAAATGTGTGAATTCTGGTTACCTGATCTTTCAGGTTTCACTGTACTGAACTGTTTTTTCCCAGTACCTGCAGCATAGAAGAATGCATTTTCCTGTCAATTGTAAATGCAAACCATAAAAGCTAAAGAATATATATGATTTACATTGGTAAAAAGTATACCTTTTATTAAACCATTAAAATAAATTTTAAAAAAATTGATGGAAATGTCACATTGATATTTGGCACAATAAATAGCAATTTCAATTACATGTGTTGCAGGTTGAATAGCACTACTGGACATTGTTTCATCTTCCATCCTATCAAACAGGCAGCCATGGATGCTTTTATCCATCATGTTAGAGACAACAGCAGGGAAGGCTGAGACTGGATTCTACAATCTGAGTGAAAAGGTATAACTCTCTGGAGTATTGTTACTACAACCTAAAAAAATATACATATAAGTGTGGAAGAGAAAAGGCAGACAAAGAAATAACTTCAACTTACAGTGGGGTGTTCATGTAAGATTCCAGATTGGTCTGTCAGTGGGCATAGCTTCTGTAAAAATCATAATCATTGTTGATAACAATTATCCATAAAAAATATTGTGTTTTACTGCACTTTCTGCATTAGAAGGTCTTCATAAGGTTGTAATGCATGACTTCTGCTAAAGCTTCTTGGGTTAATTATTTAGTTTTAAGGTCATGTTTTTAACTTTCAAAATAGTAATGAAACAATGAAGTTATAATCCACCTGCATCCAGTAGGTTTTCAAAACTGTTGAGTTAGGTTGTCCTTCTAAAATTAAGGAACTGAATGAATGAAGGAAAGCATTCATACTGTAGGTATTCTTTCATTTAAATTTTTTTATCTCATATAGACTTGGCAAATAATAAAATTAATGCTTTGTCAGGATACTTTGATAATACAGTTTTTGAATCCAAAGCAAAATCAATTGTTTTAGAACACAGCGACAGCTCTGTTGTCAATAGAAAATATAGCTGTTCAGTCTTGGAACAAAGATAATTTTACTTCTGTGGGTACACACACCCACTGTCTGTGTCATAATTAATTTTACACAAGTATATGAAAAGTGTAATAAAATCAGAAACTACATTTTTGAACAATGTAAGCATTCCGGTGTTGTGGACTGTTGTCACATTGGTTCACCATATCCTCTGTCAACTGCTAGGAGACATAAATTCACTGCATTTTACCCTACCAGAAACACAGAAAATACAAAAAAAAATATTTTTCTTTTAGGTCACTTGAGTATTTAGCAAAATTATTCTTAGAAATTGTAAACAGCTGAAAGCTCAAAACTAAGTAATAAAATAAAGACATTCCAATACAGGCAGATGCAAATTATAAGTGTAAAAAATGTTAGAAGTGATAAAATCATGAAAGTGCATTTTGAAATAGCTTTATAAGGCACACAAGTACATGCTGGAGATCACAGTTGGATGAGGATAGCAGGCCATCATCCACAAAATGGAATGATGTAATCTACTCACATTCTGTGAGCCACAGCTACACCTCAATAATCTGTCCTTGAAAACCAGGGGCCTTATGTATAAATAGTGCGTACACACAAAAGTTGTGTAAGCCCATTTCCACGTTCAAATCGCGATGTATAAAACCTAAACTTGGCGTAAATCTGCACACATTTTCACGGTAGCTCAAACCATGGCTTACGCAAGTTCTCCGCTTGGTTTTGCAAACTGGCAGCACCCAGCAACAAAGCAGTGCTTTTGTTCCAGTGTGGTTTCCCATTCTTTTTTAGATCCACATCCCTGACGCAGCTTTGCAAAGACACTGAAATTAACCACATATTTTATTTTTATTAATTTAAGGCATCTGATTGTAATTAACCTGTAACAATAGGTCCATTAGGTCCACAGAATAGCCAAACTATTCCAAATACCACGCTGCCTATTTGAACTGCTCTCATGCGACAAACGCTTCAGAGCCTTTCCTGTACGGACCTAGCAGTTCAGAAACAGTTTCATCCCAAGAAGTATAAACGCAATCAATCAGTCCATTAAGTGCTCCTTGTAGAACTGTTTGTACTTATAAGTACAATTACCTCACTGTAAACTTTCGATACAGTTATAATATTGCACAATCTGAGCCACTTTATAAAGCGTGTATTTACATATGATGTCGATATCATTTTTAAGATGAAATGCAGCAAAATATGTTTATTATATTATACAGATAAAAGTTTAACTTCATTTAAATAATCTATAATCTATAATAAACAATAATATTGTTAATACTTAAACATTTGCGGACATGGTGTTGTGGTGCTGGCAATGAGCTTGCTCTCTGTTCACGGATTGTTCCTGCCTCGCACTGTATTCTTGCTGGGGCTGGCGTGACACTGGAAGGATAGATGGATAGAATAATTAAACATGTACTACGAAGATATTTCAATGTTCCTTAAAAGTTTTGAAGAATCGGCGTTCTCAGTTTACAGATGCCTTAACGTCTATTACAGAGCTGATTGTGTGGTGATTGGGTATTTGGAGAAAGAAAAGGAAGGACAGGCTGCGGTGGGTTGGCACCCTGCCCAGGATTGGTTCCTGCCTTGTACCCTGTGTTTGCTGGGATTGGCTCCAGCAAACCCCCGTGACCCTGTGTTTGGATTCAGCGGGTTGGAAAATGGATGGATGGAAAGGAAAGACAGGACTTGGTGGGTTAGTATGTTTCAAAGAGACAGTACTGCTGCAACAAATTATTTCATCGAAGGTCGCGCACGGCGCAGCAAGCATCTTGCATGAGACATGAATAATCTCTGGATGAGGTGCTGGCTCGTCACTATCACTGCACCACCGTGTTCCCATGTTTAATACATGCTTTAATTCCAATCATCATGAAAATGATATCAAGTATACATCTCAGTATTTATATTATTAAGAGAACTGTAAAAGCACGAATATAATGGATTCTGTGTCCAGTCGGAGGAAGAGAAAGCCCGTTTAAGAAGCACGTAGTGATTCACACACACAGAGCACATAGAAGAACAAATACAAAATAAAGCATTTAACGTGCTAATTTAGTTACGACGGGATTTGAGAAACAAGTAAATTAAACGATTTTAAGATGAAGTTTATGATGTTCTACTTTAATGACAAAATAAACTATGTGATTAAAGTGTAAATTTCGAGATTAAAGTTGACATTTCAAGCTTTTTTCCCCCACTGTGTCCCTATTTTTTTTTTCTTTTCTCTGTACCCTAAAAAGCTTTCATATGACAGACGGTGGGCTATGACTCACTTTTTCACAGCGACTTTGATAACTAACAACTTCTTTTCTATTTTGGGCACTGTGTGACTTTGTGAACTTGAGCTTTCGAGTTTCTTCGACACTCTATGTCACTCGATCAACTTCCTTTTTTAGTTTATACCACTGTTAAAACCAACAAATGGTACATTTTTCTTTGCCTCCACTTGGTATTTGCTGAAATTCTTCAGTTTTCCCCCGTGCTTTTGCCATTGCCTTTTCACAGAATGCTGAGGTTAAGGGCTATTTGTATTGATTTGCATATTCAAAGACGCATAATTCTGGGAGGAGTTTGGGAGTGGCAGCAGGTGCGTGCACATGCGTTACTTTTCATGCTGACCGGGATTTATGGAGCGGAATAACGTGGAAGTTGGCGAACACACAGATTTATGCATCTGGATTTTTTTGTACATACGAACATTTCCACTTATGTCCGTATGGCATGTTTTACTGTGAATTCTATGCATGCCATTATGCTTGAGGCCCCAGGAACAGGAGAGGAGACAAGCAAACATTTAGCACAGTCTTATTCTTACTTTACTTTAACTTAAAGTTAAAGTAACTTAACTCTATTCTTGCTAAAGAAGTAAATGAATGAATAGCATATGCCAAGCTACTTCACTACCTTTCATAAGATTCCATACCCTTCTAGACCTTTTTTAAAGTCTATACAGTAAATCAGACTACAGTTTGACTCTTGTTAAATGATTGCTTTACAGACCTCTTAGTATTGTTTTGGGAAACAGAATGTTATCATAAGTAGCTGGCATGGAAAAATACAAATAACAGTAAATTTGCCACATAGTTAGCTAGCTTATTGGTTGTAACCACATGAACATTACAATATGACTACTAAACTGGATGCCTTGAAATAATTAAAGAGCACTAGCAAACAAAACAAAACGACAATAACTGATCAATTATTATTAGATAATTTACTGTGAATTTTGTGAGTTTTCAGTAGCTTTGCTTTGTGTCCACAGTTAATGAATGCTGTCATAATATACTGTGGCTAGAAGAGTTTACATTCAAGAGTGTGTGCTAATTTTGATCTATAATCAGCATTTCTGAAAATGTAAAAATATTGAATCGTACCACTCTTATGATTTTCTTCTGTTTTGTAAAAGAAATAAGAAGTCACAAGTCCAAAAATTAAAGTACAGAGAAATGAAGGTAGTTTTTGTTGGCAAGGCATAAGTCATTACATTAAAGACACAAAAGGAAAGCTTTAAATAAAACTGTTTCATTTGTTTCCCATTTAATGCATGAATTATGTAAATGCAGCCATGAGTACACAATTATAAGTTTAGAAACAGGGGAATAAAACATGAAAAACATGCTTTGTATGCAAGCACACAATTTTAAATAAGGGATTGTTGTAAAATCACCTGCTCACAAATCTAGAAAATGGAAGGCCTCTCATATTAAAGCCTACCACCCCCAAACAAGTATGAACCTAAGTGTAGACCTCAGAACTGAAAAAGGGCCTTGCCCCAAACTCCAGTTACAAAAATGTTGCCTGAACATGTCCACGAATTATGCAAATGCTTAAAAAAAGTCCATAATTTGAGAGAGGAAAAATTCTGAAAGTTCAAGAAAACAAAACTAAGTGCGTTTAATAAGGAATATCGGAGAAAATGATTAAGGTTTGATATGTACCCTGTAACAATTTTTGTGTAAATATGCCCTATCAAACTGCCTTACCTTAACCTGTCTTGTCTATTTATTTTGTTTCATTTCTTTCTATCTTGTTATTAGATACAATTCAGAAGGCAAATTTCATGTTTTCTAAACATGACTAAATAAAGCAACCTTGAACTTTGAACCTTGAATTCCTGAAAGATTTATTTTAAAATATACAAAAATTATATAAGGGGAACACAAGCAAGATAAAATATAAAAAGAAAAAGATGTGGCAATAGTGAACAAACCCAAAGACAGTATTTTAGAAAGAAAGCTGGAACTTAATAACTAGGGATACAAACACAAATGCAAAATTATAAGCCAAAGAACATAATAAGTGTTTTGCTGAAGCAGTTATTGCATGGGCTGCTCCTTTTAAATAGTACTGAGGGCAGTTCCCCAGTTGCAGAATCAAAGGTTCCCATTCACCTTGGCTCAACCTTCATGACACAACAAACATAAGTTAAAAAGCTAGGAACAACACAACTAACTTCATACAATAAACACAAAACAATTAAGAAACAGAATATTCTTCCATACATACAACATACAAAAGAAAACACAAACAAAATCAATAATATTTACAAAATAATCTATAGAAAATAACTGAAAAATAAAACAAAAAGAAAACTCACTTAAGCAAGAGGTGTAACTGAGGTAAGTTGTAATAAACTCTGAAACACCACTTCCTATTGGTCCTCCATCAACTGGCTGTATCTTTAGCTTTAGTGGTATTGGCTTCTTCTGTATCTTTAAAGAAAGTAACACACCAGAACTGATACTTTTCTTACCTGCAATGTAATAATTGCATTTCTCACTTTTTGGGCCTGACTATATACAGTAACCTATCACCTTCACCAACCAGGTACAGTGAGCAGACCAGATTATCTTGCAGTTTTGGGCACATGGCAACTAAATACCTGGACAAGGTTGTTTGTTTTATGGTTCATATCCATTGAAATTAAGGCTAATTTATACTAATCCTTGTCTCTTGTCTGTGTTCTGAATATTATAATTTCTTGACTGACATTTAGCAAGTGGTTATGCCCATATATATTCATTCTAGTAGATCGAATATTGCTTTAACTTTTTTGGAAGGTAGTTGACATTATAGATAGATAGATAAATAGATAATTTATTAATCCCCAAGGGGAAATTCACATACTCCAGCAGCAGCAGACTGATAAAAACAATATTAATTAAAGAGCAATAAAAAAGCAGTGCAAGTTAAAAAAAATGCAAGGTGGAGAGTGCAAGGCAGGTATAATAGACAATAATCTTGTATAGTGTTAACGTTTACCCCCTCAGGTGGAATTGAAGAGTCACATAGTGTGGGGAAGGAATGATCTCCTCAGTTTGTCAGTGGAACAGGACAGTGACAACAGTCTGTCGCTGAAGCTGCTCCTCTGTCTGGAGATGATACTATTCAGTGGATGCAGTGGATGCTCTGTGATTGACAGGAGCCTGCTCAGCACCCATCGCTCTGCCACAGATGTCAAACCGTCCAGCTCTGTGCCTACAATAGAGCCTGCCTTCCTCACCAGTTTGTCCAGACGTGAGGTGTCTCTCTTCTTTATGCTGCCTCCCCAGCACACCACCGCGTAGCAGAGGGTGCTCGCCACAACCTTCTGATAGAACATCTGCAGCATCTTATTGCAGATGTTGAAGGATGCCAGCCTTCTAAGGAAGTATAGTCGGCTCTGTTTTCTCTTGCACAGAGCATCAGTATTGGCAGTCCAGTCCAATTTATCATCCAGCTGCACCTCTGATAATCACAGTGTCTGGGAGGGACCTGGGCCTCCTGAAATCCACCACCAGCTCCTTGGTTTTGCTGGTGTTAAGGTGTAGGTGCTTTGAGTCGCACCATTTAACAAAGTCCTTGATTAGGTTCCTATACTCCTCCTCCTGCCCACTCCTGATGCAGCCCATGATAGCAGTGTTGTCAGCGAACTTTTGCACGTGGCAGGACTTCGAGTTGTATTGGAAGTCCAATGTATATAGGCTGAACATGACCGGAGAAAGTACAGTCCCTTGCGGCGCTCCTGTGTTGCTGACCACAATGTCAGACCTGCAGTTCCTGAGACGCACATACTGAGGTCTGTCTGTAAGATAGTCCACGATCCATGCCACCAGGTATGAATCTACTCCCAGCTCTGTCAGACATTAGAGTAACATGAGTGACCATAGAGGGCATTACTGCCTTTTGTTTTTTTTGTATGTGCTTCAGACCGCTAGGCACTGTCTTCATTTCAGAATGAGTTATAATAATCCTTTTCTTTGTTCTGCTGGGCTGTAAAAGAAATGGCCTCAAGAGCAAAAACAATAAGACCTGAAAATGAACATATTTCTTTGGGGTAAAGCAAGAGGTTTGTTAGGAATGAGGCTTATACCAGTATACAAAATCCATGAGAAAATCAATCAAAAATTTTAAACAAAATCCAAAGATCCAAAAGTAACAAAGCAAACATTTTTAGCTCTAGTCAAATGTCCTACAGAAAAATGGTCTTTAATAGAAAAATCAATCCAAGGTAAGGATTCAATGTGTCATAATGACATAAAACATCAAGGGATCATTTGTCTCACTGCGGGTATGGTTGCTAAAAACAACATGGATGTGTCTGTAAGAACAGAAATGCATAAAACAATACTGTATAAAATTTGAAACTATATAGTAATCCCTTGCGGGGGCAAATGTGAAAATCTCCAAATATGTTTTGGGCCGTAATTACTATATATTGTAAGTTTATTGCACTAAACTCTCCAGGCATAATTCGGCATTTTTTAACTGTAACTTTTTACATAATGTAGCTTATTATAATAAATTTGTGTGTGTGTTTATGGAAGAAATTGACAAAAATTATTAATATTACAGATACAAAAATAAAACCTTACGACACTAACTACAAAATAATAAACGATAACAGTACCTTCAAACAAGTGCAAAGGTCAAAATCCAAAAATCAACAAGAAGCACAATCAAAACAATTAATAACAATTCTTAAAAATAACATGTGAATTTCTCATCCACCTAGCAGTAATTCACAATAAATGCTAGGGTTACTATGAGTGACCCTGCAATGAAAAGTGTATTATCCGAAATAAATACTCTAAAATAAACAACTACAGAGAAATCATCAAAGCAGGTCGACACAAATAAATGATGTAGCCACTTCCCTACAACAGATTATTGTTCAGTTTCAGAACATTAATGGTAAGAAGCAACTTCTACAAGAGCTCTAAATACAGGCTACAGCCTCTCATGAACCACATATTCCACACTCTGTACATTTCTTGAGAAATTTTCTCCCACAGATTGATTAAAAAAATAACTTTCATAATCTCTCCTTTCAGATAAGCATATTGATTGGCTGGTATGCTAGTTATAGCTCTTGCACTTTTAGTTTGCTAGGAGTTCCCCAACTTTTTTTGTGTTACTTTTTTTCTATACAGAGGTTCCTCAAAGAAGTTGCAATTTTTTTTATTTGCCAGAAGGAAAGGAGGTCATCAGGAACAGTATTTTGTTTCTATTTTGCTACTGTAAAATGTACTGAGATCGTAAGGGTAAGTGCATTTATCTAAAAAACTGAATTTGAACACAGTATGTTGTATATGAGACAGATGCAGCCAGGAGGTTTGAAGCAAAGCATGAAAATTCTGATTTAAAAAGTCATGGTAAAATTAGTATAAGCATTTTTAAATGAATGTTGTGGAAGAAAACACTGGTATTAATTTCTTACTGATATTCTCCAGTGATGATGAATTTAATATAATATATAATATATTATTATATAATAATATAATAACTAATAATATATATATAATAATATATGTGATAAATAAAATAATATTTATAAACAATAATAATGCACAAATGTATACAGTAAATTCAAATACAGTATAACAGGTCAAAATACAAAGTATACCAGCACCATCACTGTTTTTTCCTGTCTATTTCCATGAGCTGTAAGAAATAACTTTATACTTTGCAACAAGAGAGTCTGATCAATTTGTGACCTGTTATTGGTACATACTGTTGCAGACATGTTAATTTAGTGAACAGTAATCATATTTTGTTACAGTAATGGCACAACCAAGACTAATGCTTTAATGTAATTTACCCAAATAGAGGACAGGAATAAAGTACACTAAAATGAGGTACAGCTAAAGTAAGTTATAATGTGTTCAAAGTAAAATTATACCAAAAAACACAAAGTTGCAGATTGAGAGAATTAGTGATAAATTCCTTTTTTTCCAGAGGTAAGATAAAGCATTAAGTATTCCAATGAACCCTCAGAAAATAAAAAAATAATAGGAAGATAATACCCATTAATATTTATAGTGTTTAGAGTACTGCCTTAACCAACCTTTTCAAGTCATCCTACAACATGAATTATATATTCAAATATATTAGAAGAATTTACATAGGGAGATGTGGGAATTTATAAACCTTTCAGAGTAAATTGCTTTAAAATGTGTAACAGTGATTATTAGCTGAAAACATTCAATTTAAAATACACAAACATCTTTTGTTTTACTGTTTCCTCTTGATATTAATTTCATGCATTTTTTTGTCCCTCTCAACAGAACATTGTCAATGTAAAGCAATGAGGCTGGTTTTTTAATTCATGCCGTATAATATTTTGTACTAGTTTGAATAAAACAGGAATATATTAATTTCCAAGGACACAGCTCCTGCACTTGAGCATTCAGTTTCTTAGCAACTGAGAGAACAGGATATTTAAAACGTATTTCCTTGACCTTAATGATAAAGATCAAAACGTGTAATCAGAAAGAAGGAACAGACACAAAAAGATAGTTAAACATGATTTACTCATTCTTTCAAAATGTGGCTGTAAAAAATAACACATGCTATCAGATTTGCAAATGCCTTCAGGCTAAGATCTATATATCAAACAGTCACTATTATGCAGAAAAGTCAATAGCAGCAATCAGATGCATATTTTAATAAATTGAAATGAAGGATAGGTTCACCTTTCATCTTTAAATTAAAATGGAACAGAAAGAGAAAATAAACCACAAAAAGGCCTCTTTCATGTTTTGACTTAATAAGACTGTGCTACCTCATTTTGAAACAGGACAAAACAGATTAATCCAGTCCTCATACATTTAAAGATGCTTATACATTACTTGATTCAGACACTAATGCACAATTCAGTTGAGCCAGCTGAAAGACAGAACTAAGGAAAGCATCAAATTCCAATGATTTGTCCATTTTCTGAACCCGTGCTGATTCAGTTTTAGGGAGCGGCTTCTTCTAGCTTCCAACTTCTAGATTCCCCACAACCCTATGGTAGATAAACAGCTTTAGAAGATGGATGGGTGGATTAAAGATGGATGGGTTTAGTTTTTGTATTCTGTGTAGGCAACACAGTGCACAAGGCAGGATCTAACCTAAAATGTAATGTGAGTCAGGGCTGATTCATGCATACACCCATAGTCACTCAATTACTAAAAAAAAATCACTAACTGCAGATGCGAGAAGAATGGATTACACAGAGAAAAATGCATGTTAACATGAAGATGACATGCAGTGATTTGGTCAGAAGTCAATCTTAGGTCGCTGTAGCTGTGAGGAAACATAGCTACACAATGTATTACTATGCTACTCTTTTAACAGTGATTTTTCTTAATTTTAATTCATATGAAAGAAGCTATTTTTCAGTCATATTACATCCAAATACATTGCTGGTATTAGGGAGGTGTAAATTGGGCTAAAGTGTGTAACAGCATGGTTGTGTGGAATCCCATTGTTATAAAATTTCCTGCCCCTATAAGTCCTATAATGGACTACAGAGGTATAGAAAATGGTTGGAGAGGTCAACTACATCAAAAATGTATGTCTAAATAATGTTGAATAGTCCATATAATGTTGAACAGTCCATAAAAAGCAAACCAGTAAAAAGTCCAAAACACTGAGTCAGTTGGATACCCAAGTTTTTCCCAAGTAGTCTATTATTTGAGAAATAAGTCTGTACCAACAAGTTTCCAAATCGGTGGCAATTTGTGAAAGAGTGCATCCCAAACCGAAAATCAGACTACTCCTGTAACCAGCCAAAACTTCTTAAAAGACTGTATTACTGGTGTTTTAATTATGTTTTGTTCTTAGGTGACAGAGGTTTGAACACAAAACTTCAATTGTAATATTAAGACAAGGTCAGACTAATCACCCAAACATCTGTAATTGGACAAAAGAAAAAAATTGTAGCCAAAAGTTTCTAATTCTTAAATTAGACTGGATTGAATTATTTACTCAAAGAGTCTTATTTTAAGGCAACCTTCATACAGTGGGAGAAATAAGTATTCAACATGTCAACATTTTTCTCAGTAGACACATTTCCAAAGCAACAATACACATGAAATTTAGACCAGGCATTGGTGTAAAGTTAATAACATGACACGGTCTATTGTAATCAGAATCATAACATTCCTATCCATAAAACGTTATGTGCAATAAAGTGGAATGACACAGAAAAAAAGTATTGAAGACAGTAAGAAAAAGCACCAAACCACCTGATTCCACTAATTAGTTCTTCTACTTGTCATAGAAAATCACCTGGGTTACTGTTTGTTGATAGGTTAGTACTTCCATTCTTTATAAAGGATTACCCACCTCTGAATGCAAGTTACCAAATAATTTGGTAACAAGCTGTCATGCAAAAAACATCTCATGATGGGTAAAGGTAAGAACTCTCCCAACACCTTTGCAACAGGATTGTTGGGCAACATAGCAATGGCACTGGATCTCTCAACTCCTAAATGTTTATATAAGCACTACTGAGGTCATTATTTAAGTCTAAGGAGCATCACTCAACCATCAATTGACCACACGCAGGAGCTCCTCACAAGATATCTAACTGAATAGTCAAAAGGTTATTCAGAAGAGGAGCCCACAAGCCAAGGACCACATAAAAAAGTGCTCTAGAAAGACAAGGAAGCGGCAGGTACAGTTGTTAAAGAGAAAATAGCAGGCAACACTAATCACCACAACGGTATAGCCCGAAGCAAGCAGTGCGTCACAACTGAATGCGTCTGATTTTATCAAAAATATCACATCACGCAACATATAGTGAAATGCTCATGACCATTGGATTGATGAGTTTCAGCCCTTTTTAATGGTGTATAGTTGTTTATGATGGATCATTTATATTACATGTCACAGCTGTACGTAAAAGGCAGGAAATAAACCGTTACACATTGTTATATACAAAGCTTGAGCCAGTTTCTGATCACAGTTTCAACTCTATTGAGAACAATGCAGTGTTACACAAGATTTGCAAATACTGCTGTAAATATAATGTTAAAGCTTCAGAGCGTGCAGTTTTACAGTTCAAGCATCATACCATACCCGGACGCTGTCTGCTGCATGTTATCCCTATGTTAGTTTTTTGAGCAGTGCCTTTTCACACAGGCAATGTTTTTTAGCGTACCTGTGAGTACTGTTACGCTGTACTTGTGCTTTTTTTTAAATGAGGACCGCCTGTTTGATCGAATGTCACTGTATCATGCTGCTTACATCACTGTTGTAAGCGCACAAGTTAAAACAACAACAACATTTATTTATATAGCACATTTTCATACAAAAAGTAGCTCAAAGTGCTTTACATAATGAAGAAAAGAAGAATAAAAGACAAATAAGAAATTAAAATAAGACAACCTTAGTTAACATAAAAAGGAGTAAGGTCCGATGGCCAGGGTGGACAGAAAAAACAAAAAAAAACTCCAGAAGGCTGGAGAAAAAAATAAAAGATAAAAAAAGCTGTTTCAACTAGTGACTCATTCACGGTATTATTCCCACCCAGCGAAAAAATATTTTAATTCCATTTTTAATCTCACTTGCCCCCAAAACCCCACCCCTGGAAGTCAGAAATAAGCACGATTACAAACAGGAAATACTGTACAATCGAAGTACAGTCTTTGAGAGTAGGTTAGGGTGGAGTTATGCAGTGAGGGACTTTGTGACGCGAGTGTGATTAGAAACAGGATAAAAAATCTTGCAGAGCTCTGGTGAACCCTTGTCAGGGGTGGGGCAGATTAAACCATGTGTTCATGACCCAGCAACTGCCACCTGTGACTCAATAGTGGCTGACAAGCACAGCTTTAGGTGTATCTGTTTGTGTGACTAGCTCTGTGCTCAGGGCTGTCTGTTTCCTGCCCCTTGCCTAGGGCTACCAGCGAAGGAATTCTCCTCACTACCATAAACAAACACTAGAAGAAGCTGGCATGAAAATGTACTTAGATAATTCCAGACATGAAATGCAAGAGAAAAGCAACAACAAAAAGAAAAATAAAAACTCACTGAACTTTTGAGGAAACTGTAGCAGAAGGCAGAAGAAGCTGGGTGAATTGCAGCTAGTGTAAAAAATGTAAGGTTTATCTGTGTCTAGTGGTAAAAAGAATTTTTTTGAAGGACTGGCAAAGAAAAATACTTTTGAAAATAAAGGTTTGAATGAGTACATAAGTAAATGTACATTGTTACATATTGTTTACTTGTTGTTTCAATGTGATATATAGTTTGTGTGTTTATTTGTATTTTTTAAAAAAATATATATATATAGAACTGCAACTGCAATACTTGTTTTGAGCAATTGTTTAGGTGCAAGAGACTAAATGTTTCTAAGAAGGGCCACAATCATTCCAGAAGGGGGGCATTTTGTGCCAAACAGTATAACTGCAGTGTTAGGGGATATGATATTAAAAATTGGTACAATGATAGATGGCAGATTGGGGCACAAAAGGAATTTGATTCCTGAGTTATGCATCACAAAATATCTTGGTTATATACTGTAAAATCTAGTTTTTTGAAAATAAATCCCTAAAGCACTTTTTTGTGTTTAATTTAGTTTATATTGGTGTAAGCAAAGGTTTTTAATCATAGAAATATTTTCTTTTAAAATTCTGAAGTGTTGTACTCTACTATTGTTCAGCTATTTTCTGATGTGTTTATTTTGGGCATGTAATGTAGACGCAATAATGTTGAAATCCCCTTAGTGCATGAGGGGTTAATATAATGTACATTTTTGGTCTCTACATTCACCACAGTGCCTACTCCCACTTGGACAAAGCCGATACCATAGTCAAGATAATGTTATTGATTTGTCCAGTGCTTTTAACATCATTCTGCCTTCAAACACCCGCACACATCTTTTTCTTCGGCATAACAAATCAGATACTAATTTTAACTTTCAGATGTAATACTGAAATCTGTGACCCTTAATAACCACCCCGGACACAACCAAAGTGAAATTCCTTAAAAACCTAAAAAGGTTTCTAATCACACTTGCAACACAAAGTGCTGGGCTCTTGGTATGCTTGGCAACCACAATGTATGCTTTGTTCATCTGATAAGTAAGCATTAGTCGCATCTTTGACACATCATGCAGTGGCAAGTTTGGCACCAGACTACAAAGTGGGTGTCTTGTAGTTCAGGACCAACCGGGATCAGACTTGACAGAATTCAGACATGGAGACACATACACAAAACAAAAAAGTAAGTTATATTTACAGGTGCACAAAAAGTCCCAATCAAAAATAGTGAATGAATATTTACAGTGAATTTGTCAGTCCCAAAATGAGAAATAAAGACAAAAATATATATACACGAAATGGTAGTCTTCCTAAGGAAAGAAAACAATCAAGAAGAAAACTACACACAGTAACGTTCAAAGAATCCCAAAAATATTTACAGTGGAACCTCGGGTCACGACCATAATTCATTCCAAAACTCTGGTCGTAACCCAACCCAAAGTAATTTCCCCCATAGGATTGTATGTAAATACAATTAATCTGTTCCAGACCTACGAACTGTATGTAAATATATTTTTTTAAAGATTTTTAAGCACAAATATAGTTAATTATACCATAGAATGCACAGCATAATAGTAAACTAAATGTAAAAACTTTGAATAACACTGAGAAAACCTTGAACAACAGAGAGAACAAACATTGCAAGAGTTTTAAAACACTTTTTTTAATGAGTTTTAAGCAAAGGGAAAAAAATGAACATTTGAAAAATCCTTAATTTAATAAACAACCAAGAAAAGTAACGTTGCAACAATGCAAGCTACAAACCGATTGCTGTAAACAGAAGTGAAGTGGAGGTTAAAATCCAATAAAAAATAGTCTTCATTAAATACAACAAGGTTAAAACAATGCTCGAATCAGTCTCTTTAAAAACAAGCCCGGTGCATTCTTTAACTGCCTTCTCAGCCTTATGCGGCCAGCCCTCTCTCTCTCGCTCGCTCTCTTGTTCTCTCTCTCGAGCGCGTGCGTGTGTGTGTGTGTGTCTGTCTCTCGTGCGCATGTGTGTCTCTCTCTCTCTCACGCGCATGTGTGTGTGTCTCTCTCACTCGTGTGTGTGTGTGTGTGTCTGTCTGTCTGTCTCTCTCATGCTCTCTCTCTCTCACTCTCGCTCGCTGCACAGGGAGAGACTGAACACGTGCGGAAATCATCCACGCACACAAACCGAAAGAGAAACTGGCTTGTTCGTATACAGAGTGTGTGGTCGTGAACAGATGCAAAAGTACGTGTTCAGAGACGTTCGTGAACCGAGGTTCCACTGTACAAGGAAAAAAACAGTGTATATACAAGAAAACAAAGTGCACCACAAACCCAAAATGTATACTGTAAATACCTCCACCAAAACAATATAACAACTAGGAGATGTATATATTTTCTTTTAATAGTAAAGATAAGTAAGGCACAAGCTGCTGTTTGGTATACTAAAAGAAACTGCTACACCAACCACACTATCCACAGTCTAAAGATGACCCCCCAAGGCAGGAAGTGCCTCTTATACTTGGGGAACAAATCTTACAGCCAGTCAAACTGTGACATGCTGCTCCCTTACACCAATCACAACTGACACAGGTGCATTCTGCACAGGTGTTACACTCAGACCCTGCAAGACATGTATTAAAGGTCTGAGAGAAATAAACACACAATTAGTCGTGGAGTTGTCTTTGCATACACAAGTCCGAAAAAAAGCTGAACCAGGTATGAGCTATGAAGACAGAAGGGCTAGGAGGACGGACACCAGTGATGATGTCAGTGATTGAAGGACTGCTAATCACCCGGTCTGCAGAAAAAGAAAGAGAGAAACGATCAGAAAACAGTACCAACCCCTGGTTTGGTGGCTAACTACATTCACTAGAGCCCTTAAGCTGTCTCTCATGCACATGTGTGTGATACCCACCTTTACACACTTTAATGGACAAAATTATACATTAGTTAACATCAAAATGGCTGGAATTATAAGTGCCGAAAAACACAATATGAAATGTTAACTTATCGTTTTTAATGAAGCTCCTGGGCTTAGCTTCTCTTCTGAAGCAAACGGCTTGTTTCCTGCGGTGTTACTGCCAGCACTTGGAGGGGAATTCTATGGTCTCGACCTCTGTAGCATAAGATCTCCTTTAACAGAGCTTGATATGGGTGTTACATTCCTAGCTTCCCTGAAAAAAACAAAATTGACAAAGGCTAGACAAAGTCAAACTGAAGATCCTGCAAAAAATATATAAAGACTTGACCAGAATGACTAATATTTCCTAAGATGGCTCTTTAAGCAATGATTTAAAAAACAAATACAATCTTCTGCTCTGTCTGTAATAGGAAAACAGAATAACATCCAGTTAGGACAGATTTATATTTCTCATAGTCTTGTGCATTGAACATTCATGCATTTCTTCTATAACTCATTATCAACAAATTGTATTGTTATGGTTATTAAATGGAGTATGTTTGTATTACACTCTGAAAGAAAGTAAAGCAACCTGTCCAACCCTCCAGTTGTTACAGAAGAACACAAAAGTTTGCAAATCAAAGCTCATCTCTTCCCTTGCACAACCCAGATCATGTCCATGTGTTTTTTATTTGTTCAGTTACTCCAGTTTCCTCCTGTATCTCTCTTTTGCCACATTTTGCAATAAATAAAGGCAAAACCCATCTTGTGTTTACAGGACACTGATTATGAAGCTAACTGCTCATATAATATCATGCTGAAAACAACACATTTTAAATATATCATGTCAGGTCACAGGCACACACATTTAAAAACTGCATAACTGTCTTGTGGTGTAAAAGAAATAAAGATAAATTGAGAGAATGTAAAAAACTCTCAAGAAAAAGCATGTACATTCCTTCAGACTTTAAACTGCATATAGAGAATGTGTTTAATTTAAATGCTACTGACATTGTGACATTTTTTTACTTTTTCCCAAAGAGAGCATATTGTAACATTAACTATATTAAAACACCTGCTCATTAGAAACAAAGATTGTTTTACTAATAAAATCCTCACCATCACTTCAAGCTTGGCTAAGTAATACAGCTTTACATACAGAAGATAATTAATGTGTGGCAGTTGGGAATATTCAGTTTCTTTATTCTGTGCATTTTTTCTCTCTGAGAAATTACACTGTAGAATATACTTAATTCCCCCCAACAAAAACTATAAATGGTTTAATAATTAAAAACTGTAAAAATACTAGTGGCAGACAAAAAATAAAATAAAAATGTAATAAAGGCTAGAAATGTAAAAAAAAGAAAATGGACATCACATCTATATACCAGACAAAAGCTAACAATGCAGTAAACCTTGTGTGTGAGAGTAAAAGACCTAATGTGCAGAGTGTCACAGGATAACCTTCCAGACTCTACTAAGGTATGCAGTACCAACCCTGGACAATAGGGGGTCACAATCTCTAACTGTGTCACCTCTTTTTTGTTTCTACAGAACCAAGAAATCATCCCATTAGGGTAACTGAACTCCACCCACAGCATCGCAGAGGCTCTGCCCCTTTGGACTGGGATGCTTTAAAACCAAATCTTTCCCAGAGGAGGGTGTCTCACTTCAGGGAGAAGCCTCCACATGTCAGACCTCCCACTCAGATGAACTTTTTATTCCACACAGCCTAGTTGGCTAAGTATATATATTAGAAGCCTGCTTTCTGTTGAGCTACCATACGGGTGTTTGTTCTGTTTTCAGGATTACATGGGGTAGCCCAATTGGCACTCCAACTTTCTTTGGGACTTCCACATATCATAAGAGGCACTTTTGAATTTCCAGAGGAAGGTATACTAGAGTGGCCCTGGGACTCAGTAAGGTCAAGCAAGAATTGAAATCTAAGCTAGTGTTTAAGACCCCCACAGGAATATGCAAGTTTGTGGTGCTGAACTTTGTAGACACTGGGTACACTAGAAGGCTCAGTTCCGGCTGTGCCAGCAGTGTAAAATGGAGCAGTTTTAGAAAATAAAAAGGACTGTGTAATGAATCATGGGTCTAAATTCCAGAAATGGGCAGGTAACTTGGAAGTCAAAATAACTGTTGCCAACCATTCTCTTGAAGTCAAAGATGAATTGTAGACATTGTCAAGACCAAAATTCACAAACACAAAAACATGCACAACACTTGTTAGTTTATCAACTACATTGGATGCATCAAGCATGAGGCACCAGCTATTCAAAGTGTCGCACTACTGATGTCATGCCACTCAAATTATGGAACCACACCCTTAGTAAACCCTGTGATGCATTAGAGCAATAGGTCCACAAAATGGCACCATGCTAAAATAAAAACATAACAATCTTAATAATAATTCCAGAAGCCACATAAGAACAAAATAATTTTACCCAAATGATCTCAGATGTTCAAAACTTCTAATTTGAATAATGAACATATTTGAAAAAAATGTTTTCAAGGCAGAATAAATGTTTTAACGTCTCCTAGATCATAACACTTACTAGCGAGATTGATTCTAAAGTCAGAGAATGAGTTATGTTGCCATTATTCCCAATGCAGGATGGGCAAACTGTCAAAGAACCTGTCCGACATGGTACTTAAGTTTCTGTATACATTTTTCAAAATGTTAAATTTAAAAACAATAATTTAAAGAAATAATAAAAATTTAACTTAAACTAAAACTAAAAAGTCAAAGAAGTAATTAGAAGTAATTTGCAGAACTAACACTCCACAAACAAATGGTTTGAAAGCCTTAATAACAAAAATTACATACTTAACCAGTTCTAAATCCAGAAAGTCTCTCCAGACCGCTAACCTTATAAAAACTGAAAAAGCACAAAAGAGAGCTGTAAAACAAAACAACTTGTTAAACAGGCTGCAGCTCAAATCCAGAAAGTCACAAAAACTGATTAATTGAGCATAAAATTCGAAGAACAAAAATCTTATCTGCCTGAAGATCCAAAATATTGTGAGTTGTTTTAAAACATATTCAAAAACCTGGGGCCTCATGTATAAGCAGTGCATAAGCACAAAAATGTTGCGTACGCCCGTTTCCATGCACATTTAAAGATGTATAAAAACTAAACTTGGCATAAAGGCACACACATTTTCAAGTCAGCTTCCTCTCTTGTGCATGCAAATTTCTACGTGGTTTTGCAAACTGGTGGCATCCAGCGTCTATGCAGTACTACTGTTTCTGAGTGGTCTCCCTTTTTACAGATTCACATTAATGACACAGTATTTATCAAATATATCGAAATTAATTACATATTGTTTACAATTTTAAGGCACTTGATTGCAATCATTCTGTAACAATATAATGGTGTATGCAATGGTCAAACTATTCCAAATACCATAGCTGCTTTAACATTGTTATTCTCAGTGCACTACTCAGGGTATTTTAACCCATTGTATCTGTGTGTGGAATCACAGCTCTACAGCAGCTGAACAGAAAGCCCTGAAGGACATTTATAGTACGCACTGCAACAGGAAAGCCGCCAGCCTTTTTAGAAATTCCATGCATCCATGCCACAGTCTATTTGAACTTCTTCCATCCAGCAAACACTTCGCAGCTCTTTCTGCATGGACCTCTAGGCTCAGATACAGTTTCATCCAAAGAGCTTTAAACACACTTATTCAGTCCTAGCAGAACTGTTTGTACTTATAATTACAATTATCTCACTGCAAACGTGCACTACAACTGTAATACTGCACAACCTGAGCCACTTTATGAACCATTTGCACTATGTGTACATGTATATTGTACTTATGTTTTCATACTATATATTTTTTATTGTTTTTTATCATATTGTTACTATTGTTATTATATCATTTTATAGAAAACTAGTCATTTAGCCCGTTACAGTGCATAAACATTAGTAGGAACAGTCTATATTAAATGGCAAGGGTCTTTGACCTCATTCTTTTTGTTGGTTGTATTTTCCTTTCTTTCAGCCTTTCTTTTGTTGATGTTTACTTGCTGAGCTGACCGTTCTTCGTGGGCTGCCGCCATGTATTGTGTGTCTTTAATTTTCTGTGACAGTAATACTGTCTTGTACATCCGCTGGCTTGTACGTCCGTAATATACCTTTAATTTTCTCTGGCGGTAATACAGGCGTGCGCGTCGGTAATATGCCTTTAATCTCCTCTGACAGTAATACTGGCTTGTATGTGGCTGTAATATGCATCACTGTATTGTGTACCTTTAATTTCCTCTCACAGTAATACTGGTTTGTATTTCCGTAAAACGCCTCTAACTTTCTCTGACAGTAATATCGCGCATCGCACCGTGCCCCGCGCATGCGCACTTCACCAGAAGCCCCGCGCATGCGCACTTCACCAGAAGACACACACACACGGACTCCTGGACGCACAAAGGGAGTTTATTAAAGAGGATAAGTTTAAAAAGAATTTGCATATTGAATCTTATTGGAACAGAAGTGTGTGGAAGTTCGCTTACACACAGTTTTGTGTATCTGAATTTTTTTGTTTATGTGAACATTTCCACTTTTGTCCATACACCATGTTTTAGTGGGAATTGTACACATGGCGTTATACATGAGGCCCCTGGATGCTAGTGTTACTGCAATTCTATCGTAAATAGTGTCAGTGACTTTACACACAGCAGTGTAATTGAAAAACATCACTGACAATGGGCTTTTGCTACCAGCTATACAACTGAAAACATGAGACAGATCTCAGAAAGGTTCCATAGTGACACTGACAAAAAATAAAGGAAAAATTGTCTGATATTATTTTACAGCCAGAGGCTGTTCCCTGGCTTATTTGTATTTTAATTTTTGTTTTTTTGAATTATAATTTTCCTTGTTTTCTGTTTTTATGTAATTTGCATTAATATTGTTTGTTTATTATTTAGTATGTATATATTTTGTACCTAATTTTTCTTATGTTCCTTGTAACCCCAGGAAGCTTCACCACTGAAGGACCACATCAGCCTTTATATTTCTTGCAGGGGATTAGGTCCCTCAGAGGTCACTGATTATGAAGGTGTATTGTGGAATGCAGAGTATTACTTGATTTTTCTGGAAAAATGTTATAAAAGGCAAAAGCTTGCTAAAATCCTAAGAGATTAAGGTTGACAAGCAATGATGAAGGAAGACAAAGGTTTAGATAGATAAAGAAATTAATAGAACAAAACTAGTCTATCATAATATCTGGCAAGGGAAAGTTGGCAATTCTTCCCTTGTATACATCCTGGTTATTTACTTCCAGAGGACATTTGCATTTATTCTTCTTTAATGAAATCTTTAATAGGTAAATTAATAATGTATAAATGATATTTTAGCTTTCCTAGAGATTAAACAAAAATTAATTTTGTTTTTAAAATCTCAGAAAAATAAACACTAATTGTAATATTTATAATACAGAGAACCCATTTCCAGTATCCACTCACAAACCTTATAACTGGTATGGGAGACGAAAGTCAGAATTTTGTAACTGTTTGGAGGAATTTTAAATGATTTACAGAGGGGGGGGGGGGCATTTCTTGTTTATCTTGATAATGTGTTTTGTGTTCCCCTTTTATTTTTCCCTTCTTATGTTTATTTGTGATACACTTTACTATTACTCCTTTTTAAGCTCCTGTGGCTCTTCATTTTACATTTGATTTTACGTTTTAGTTTTTGGCACTACACCAAGCATCCCATTTAGCTGGCACATCAACCCTTTCTGCATAATTCACCACTCAGTAAAAAGAAAACATATTTAGAGGTGAAATTTTAAGAGAGTAAAGTGCCAAAAGATTACCTTTGGGCAAGTCACATGGGAAATGGTCAAGACTAAGTATATAAGTGGTGTTGAATGCAGTGTTAATTCAACAAACCAATCAAGTACCCGTCTTTAGAGAAAAGCAAGATGATATGCAGTATCTGCAGTGACCTGAATAAAACATGGGGCAAAGGAGTTGAAAAACCATATAGTTTGATGAATTCTAATTTTCTCTATAACAGATGATCAGAATATAAAACAAAATCCTTGATTCCACAGATCCATCATGCTAAGCATTAATAATCAGGCTGATGGTAGAGAGGTGCATTTATTCTCACAGATTTCAGTTTCTAATTTTTCTTTTTTTAGTATATAATGTACTGGCATGAGAGAAAACTTTTTCTCTTTTTCAAGCAATAATTCTACTCTGGGTCAGCGGGTGGTGCTGTCACTTAGTACCTCTCCTCTTCCTCTCTCTGAAGAATGAAAGATTAATGGATGAACACAGATGACTTCGAATCTCCTGGACATGCCTCTTCTGCCCGCTCTGCCTGATAAGCAGCTCTGCCATTATCTTGAGGCAGTCAAACGAAAGACTTGCGTCTAGGAAGATGTTTTTGTAATTGTCATATTCCAACCCGCTATATCCTAACACAGGGTCATAGGGGTTTGCTGGAGCCAGTCCCAGCCAGCACAGGGCGCAAGGCAGGAACAAATCCCCAGGCAGGGCGCCAGCCCACCGCAGGGCACACGCACACACACACACTCATCAAGCACAATTTACGATCGCCAATGGACTTAACCTTCATATCTTTGGACTGTTGGAGGAAATCAGAGCACCTGGAGGAAACCCATACAGACTTGGGGAGAACATGCAAACTCCACACAGGGAGGACCCGGGAAGCAAACCCAGGTCTCCTTACTGGAAGGCAGCAGCGCTACCACTGCACCACCTTGCCACCCTTTTGTAATTGTTGCATGTTTATTTTGAGTATACGGTGAGCACCTTCAGGTGCCTCAACTCTCAATGACCTCTCTGTGTTTGATTCACAGTGGCGTAGCTGGCAGGACTGCATGCTTTTATCTTTAGTCATCAAGATTATTGCAAAGCACACCTATCAGTATTACCGAAAAAGACATTACTGTCTGCAATTACTCCAAAATATATCAGCAAGAATTTTAACTAAAAAGAGAAAATCTGGTAAACAAATCCTACAGAGTTGGCTTCACCATTGTAAGTGCGGCAAAATCATGGAAATGTTCAGAAACTTCACTGAACTTAGCAAAATGCACTGAAGTCAATGGGGAGGGAAGAGTTGAAGTAATTTTGAGTGGATTATAATGATGCAGTGGTCTTTTAAGTGTCTCTGTAGGTTAGGGAAGCATCAGCCAGCTATGTGGAGTGATTAATTGTAACATGAGGTGTGAGGCAGTAGTGTTAAACACTGTGCCACCATTTCTCAAACAACAAACGACACAGACAGAACAATAACAACAAACAAAATAATAAATGGCCACAAAGCAGCAACAAGTAAAAAAAACTTTATCATTGTACTCACATAGTTCTAATCTTCAGGGCATACACATGACTGGTCCATTCCATGGTTTGAAGTTATGGGTCCATGCTAGAACATTTTTTTTTGTTTCTGATCTATCTGTACAGAAGCTCACACGTTTGTCTTCCATTAAAAGATACACCTTGTAAAAAGAAATAAATCTTTGATTATTGTTATTATTTCACAGAGCCCCATATGTTTTCTGATTTAGTGAGGGGAAGGGACAGGCTCCTTTAAGGCTTGAGCTGTACTGCATAGCTAATTACTCATGCATGCAGCCAGCATGTGAAATTAGCTATGTGGTGCTGAGGAGAGTAAGTAAGCACATAGGGATCAGTGTCATACTGTATATTTGGGAGCATACTTATAATATTTTCATTATCATCAGCTAATGTACTGTTCATATAAAAATACTAGAAGATTTTATTTTAGTTAAAATGCATGTGGGGTGCAAATCTGGCCAGAGTACAAAACGAATACTGTTGTCAAGCATGGATGAAGCACATTGGGCAGTGACGTAAAATGTTGTGGAGTAAGCTTACAGTATGCATGTGTGCATGTATGAGCCTGGCTCCTACAGCTCTGTGATGTTATGCTGACCTCAGAAAGCATTATGCAGTTCTGTGAACAAAAATGATTGAGTTCGCCAAAGTATCTGGCAAACAAGGTCAATGGCAGAAGCAGCATATTTGCTGTGAAAAATGCTTTGGTGAATTTTCTAAATCATCACTGCTCATCAATCTTAGAGTCATCACAGTGGCTGCGGGTTTGATTTAGGATCAATTTTGAAATACTTTTAATTGTAGTAAAGGCTTTACAGTAGACCCCTTGAAGTCGCGGGTCAGAGTTTGCGGCCTCAGTTGTTCGCAGATTTTTCCTTAGAACATAACTCGTAATTGTTAGCGGAAACCGCAAATATCCTCCGCAATTTTTTAATGGTTTTTCTTGTGGCAATACTGTACTAGAGAGAACACAAAGCAACCATACAGGAAAAGGCAGCTTGTGATGGTGAAAGTAGCTAATCTGAGAGCATTATTTATTTCTCCTTGCTGCTGATTGGCTGCTGCTCTGTGATGTATCTCCAGCAGATGTGACACAGCATTCCCGTATCATAACAGTTTACCGCGTGTTGCTATCTCGAGTGTTTCACTGAGCGTTCTTGTGTTTTTCGTTTTGTTCTTCTTAAAGCCCTAAGATGCTGCCCAAATGCCCTACACCTTCTAAGGCTTCTAGTAATGAATCTAAGCACCAGAAAAAGTTTAAGACAGTCCAGGAGAAGGATGAACTACTGGATTTGCTTCCGGAACTAAAAAGTTATGCCGCAGTAGCCACCTGAGGAGCTGTAAATCCTCTGCTTTGCTGTGCAGTCATTATCTTCATTAAATACCTTCATCATACTGCACAGCTAATTCATAATCATCATCATCTTCAATCAATATTATTCATTATTGGTAAGTACCCGTACATTTTACTGTATTTTTATTGAATTAAATTATTACGTATTTAAACTACTTTTACCAAAGAAAATGACAGCGCATACCAAAGAATTACATGAATTACAGTACATATAGGGGTAACATCGGTATTTTACATTCTAGCACTGCGGGAGACATAGCAGTACAGTACTGCACAGTATACAGGTTTACCTTTACATTCTTTTTTTTAGGGTCATGTATTAAGCTGAATTTGAAATAAAATTAAAGTGTTTTGGGGGCATATTTACGGTTTAAAATATAATAACAGACATTTATAGGAATTTTTTTGACCACATTCAAAATTTGCGGTTTTTCACAATTCGTGGGTGCTCTAGGAACAAAACCCCCATGAATGTCGGGGGTCGTCTGTAAATAGTACAAAATATAAGAAGGTCCTGGAGTGTTTGTTCCCCTACATTTCTAATCATTAATCTTAGACCCTATAACTCTGGCTTGCTCAGTAAGCATAAAAGAACTGGGGGGTATTTTCCATACGTCGCTTAAATCATCTGAGATCAGATGCCTCATCTTGGATGAGTTAATGCCCATGAAACTCATCCGGGATAAGTCGGTTTTTCAAACGCAGCCGTGTAGTAGATTAGTCTAGCTGGATCTAATCAACCGAGATGAATGCGCACGCCAGCGATGATTGAAAAGCCCATATACTGTATATTGAGTCTAGAAAACATGATCAGCAAGTCTTTGATAGGCTGTAACAAAATGATGAAAGAACGGGCGCATTTTTTTTTTCACCCAAGCGGAGCAGGACCTTTTATTCGAAGGACATGAAGAATTTCAAGATTTAATGTGAACAAGGGGAAACACTGCAAAAGCAGCCCAAACCAGAAAAGATGGCTGGACAAAGTGGCCGACAAATTAAATGCTAAGTAGTGTGCATTGTACTTACTGAATGCAGCGCTTCATTTCCTATGTGTCAGATTAATTATTATTTAATATGTCATAATTCCAGATCAAACGTGAGCACAAGGAGAACATGGGAACAGGTTAAAGTGAAGTATAAGAATATACTTCAAACTAGTAAATATTGGTATATAACTATTTAAAGAATTGTTGACATAAATAATCATATATAATATAAAAAAAAAACATTAATTTTAAAGCTAATAAGAACGCAGACAAGCAAAAAACAGGTGGTAAGGTCCACGCAGTCCAGACCTAACCCCTGCAGAAGACTTGGCTAACCAGCACAATGCCCATCGCCCTGTTTCTGACGGCATTCCAGGGGGAAGCTCCTCCTCAGAAACAGTGGCAGGATGCAGTGGTCACTTCATTTCAGGTAAAGGATGGTTATTGCATATACAGTATTTGTCCTCAATGTGTGCCATAGGTATGTTCCATATAGCCCTCTTTTTTTTTTTTTTTTTTTTGTTGGGTCAGTCGCAGGGAATGTCATATCCCTAGAACCTGTGTCTGACCAAAGAGATATATTGACGAAGATCAAATATTTGATGAAGACACTGTGTCTGATTATTCTTCAGGAGGAGAGGTACATTTTCCAAATAATGTTTGATCAAACTCCACTCTGATCAGTCCCATGTACCCCAGTCACAATTGGAAATCCTAGGTAATGAGAATGTTAGGCTGATTGTGAGATTCTTCATGGAACTGTGGGTGTTTTTGCCTGTGTATTACATACCTGCAATGGCATGAAACGCCTCTTTTATTGTCTGCACACGCAGGTGTCCAGGAAACACTATGAAAACCCGAAGGAAATATTTCAGAGCCAAACAGACTTTACGAATTGCGTGGCAAACTGCATTTTTAGATAGATTTTGCGCATCGCCTACAGTATATAAAAAAAGTGCTGCTTGCAAAAAATCTCAAAGCAATGCATACTGTCTGTGTGGTTGTGAGAGCCCGACTTTGCCTAGTTTGACTTCGAATATAAGGTGCTAATAAATCTTTGAGGTACAATATTACCCCTCGGCTAAAGCGGTATCTTTCGAAAAGAATTTCCTCCGGGAGCAATAAAGGATCTTGCCGATCGCACAAAACCCACTCTGTATGAAATTCTTTTCTTATAATATGCGCACCGATATCAATTGGTCGCACGGACACTGATTAAGTGTGAGCTAATCCTTGTTTACATATAACAAACCTGCTCCGAGCAGGTTTGAGGATTTGGATGTGCTGCTATGACAACACATCCAGCAAGAGTTTCGAAAAACCGACAGATCCAGGATCATGCCAAATCATCAACAATTACATCTGGCTAAACGAGTAATCCACATACGAAAAATACCCCCCTGGTGGGTGGCATTCTGTTTCTATGCATCAACAATCTGGAATACTTTACCATTAGAAAAACTCCAAGCCAATAAAATTGAATATTTCAACACACTTCTAAAAACCTACTTCTTTAGTCTGATTTTTTCCTGATCACTTAAAGAAATTACTAGCACCACTGGCATTCTACATACAGAGGAGTGAAAAAAATGAGTTATTTTTCCATCCATTATCCAACCTGCTATATCCTAACTACAGGGTCATGGGGGTCTGCTGGAGCCAATCCCAGCCAACACAGGGTGCAAGGCAGGAAACAAACCCAGGGAGGGCGCCAGCCCACTGCAGGGCACACACACACACACACCAAGCACATACTAGGGACAATTTAGGATCGCCAATGCACCTAACCTGCATGTCTTTGGACGGTGGGAGGAAACCGGAGGAAACCCGCACAGACATGGAGAGAACATGCAAACTCCACGCAGGAAGGACCCAGGAAGCAAACCCGGGTCTCCTAAAACTGCGAGGCAGCAGCGCTACCCACTGCGCCACCGTGCCATCCTGAGTTATTTTTAAAAAAGGTAATTATATTAGTTCTTTAATTGACTGTTAACTAATCACTAATTATGTGTGCTTTCTGTTTTTTTCAGTATATGGCGGTGGCGCTATTCACAACAGCCCTCTGGTCTAAGTATGCTGCAGCAACCTGAGATGCTAAGAAAATAAGGAGAGCTCCACTCATGTATCCTGGTAATGGTAACACATTTATGGACTGCAGAATGCACAAAGGAGGCAGGCTGCTCTTTTGGCCTTCGAAACCCCCAGTGGTTTATTTTCTATAGTATCTTATTTTCCTATATTCCGTAACCATTTGACCATAAGATGTGTTATTAAGCTGGACATAATAATTCTCTACTGTTATACATAATTCTTCAGTTTTTATTTTCTTTTGTAGCTATACTTAGCCATTACTATTATCATTAAGCACTTTGAGCTACTTTCATGCATGAAAATGTGCTATATAAATAAATGTTGTTACTAAAATATGTCACTCCAGGAGTAAATTTATCAATTCAGTGGTTGGAAAATAAAAAAATTATTTTCTGTTCTCCAGAGTAAATCATGACATTAGGATGAAAGTTATTTTTGTTAAACGTACATATCGTTAGTTTGTTGCTTTAGTACCATATGTCATAAAGACAACAAAATTGTTTTGAATGTGCTTGCTCTTTGTTAAGCAAGAAAACATGATACATACGTTACTATTACAAATATATATATATATATAACATATTAGCTTTGTTATTCTGTATTGCCTGGGTGTTATTTAAAAACTGTATTGTGTTTAGATTAATTATGTTATGAGATTTGTCTTATGACTTTTTAAAGTGGTTAGCATAATACAGACTCAAATATAACAGAGAAACAGGCCCAAGCAGTTTGTGATGTTGGCATTATGGTGAGAGATTACGCTTGTGACCCCAAATTGCTATGAATAACTCCAAACACATGATGCTGCATGGGACCATAACAAAAATAGGGAAATCTTTGATTAAGGATGAAATGAAGTGCCATGAGCAGAAATTGACCCTAATTTAGTTGAGTTCAATTTAGTTTATTTTTGTATAGTGCTGTACACTGAATCAAGGAGTGCACATGCATACACATAAAGAACCATTCATCCATCCATTTTGTGCTGCTTATCTGGGTCTAGGACTCTGGAGCAGTCACCTTCTCCAACTCCTTCGGTGGGAATACTGAGGCATTCCTAGGCCAGCCAAGAGATATATTTCTCCCGTATGCCCTGGGTCTGCCCCAAAGTCTCCATCCATTTGAACATACCAAAAACATTCCCCAGATAGGTGTGTAGGAGGCATCTTAATCCAATCCCCAAACCACCTCAACTTGCTCGTTTTAAAGCCAAGGAGCAGCTACTCTGTTTCAAGCTCTTCTCAAATTTCTGCGCTCCTCAATTATCTCTAAGGCTGAACACATAACTCCTGTGCAGGAAGCTCATTTGTGCCACTTTTAAACTGTGATCTAGTTCTTTCAGTTACTACCCATAGGTTGTGACCACATGTGGGGGAGGGAATGTTGATAGACAGGTAAATTGAGAGCTTTTCCTTTCGGCTCAACTCTCTCTTTATCACAACTGACCTGTACAATGTTTGCTCAAGTTGTGCAGGAACCAAATAGCTCGCAACAGCAAGCTGAGTACGCCATACTGCCAAAGCACCCCTACAGGACACTATTTTATGGACATAAAAATACACGTAGACTGGTTTGGCGTATTCCCATGAATCCTTGTGAGGGTAAGAAGCTAATGTTGGATGACTAGTAAAAAATCTGCATTGTTTCTCATGAAGTCAAGGCTTGACCAACACCAGGATCTTACTTTCTGGAACCTTGCCATTGGCATTACTAGGGAGGTTGAGGAGTTTGATTCCTCTAAAGTTGAAACCCATCCTCTGGTTCCCTTTCTTCAGTTTGCCAATCCAGAGGTACTGGCCTCAGCCTCCACGCAATGTGGAATTGGCATGTCAGCCAAGATAGCCCAAAAACATTCAGAGCTCAGGGTGAATATCAGAGGCTTGCCACATAGGACCTTTTTAACTGCCAGTGATGGATGAGTCCTCCAAAGGAAGGCATGTCAGTGTGGTTTTTTAGAAGGTCCTCGAAGTATTCCTTCCCCTGCTTGACTATATTCCCAGGTGAGATCAACATCACTTAATCCTGCTCTAAACAATATTCTTCAAGTCTAGTTTAAATTCACAGCAAAATAAAGAAGTTCCAAACATAAATACATGGATCCTAACAGTATGTTGTGATTATTATTTTTTGTTAAATTTTTCTATGTATTACAAATTTATTTGTTTCCCTTTATTTTTTTATTATGTTTTGAAAATCAACTATTCAGAATATATTGTTACTTATTATTTAGTGCAATGCCATCCTGTTTTAATAGGAGTTGCAATTCAGAGCGTTGCTAAACATGAAAGTTGTAGTTATATCATTGGCAACTTCTTCAAGTTTGTGAAAAAGTTCTAAAAGTCTACTGTGATCTTCAATAGTATTGTTTTGGCAAACTATCTTTAGCTTCTCTTTTATGACTTTGATGTTGACAGCTGTTAAAACAAAATGCATTATGGTAAATAATGAAACAAAATGATAAATAATTCCGACAATATGAAAACACTGTTTTATAAAAAGAATAATAATTATACATTTAAAAATAATAATATTTTCAGAATCTGCGATACCCAAAATGTAAGAAAAAAACACACAAAGTGAAATGGAATAATTTGTAAAGCTTAGAACAAATTTAAGAAAAGACAGCAATCAAAATACAATCTATGTTCATTTAAATGATCATTGACCTATGGACAACAAAGGAGAGAACAGCGAAAACTTCTTTAGCAGCAACCCTGGAGAATATTAGCCCCTGGGCAGGGGTTAAAAATGTAAAAATATTAAAAAACAAAGTCAGACAAAATCACAGTCCTGGGGACCTGAGCCAGCTGGCCCTCACTCTTCCTTGGCATGTTACATTATAAGTTTGAGCTGGCCAGTCTAATATAATGGTAGAATTACTTCATCCGATGATTCCATGGTTCCCTGCTACAAAAACAGATACCCTAACCATTATGCAACTTTTGCAACCTATGTGATGGTGTTTGCTAGTTGATAGATCACACTATAGTATTTTAATAACTCATTTTGCTCCTGTTATCCATAGGGGGTCACTGAGATGCGATTTAGGCTATATTGCAAATTTGAATATCTTACAGTTTTCTCTCCATTTTCATGAAAATCGGAGCCACTTTTGCTTAATGTAACATACAAACTACATATACAGTTTACATTAACAGATTCCAACTCATCTTTATGTATATAGATTACACCAGTAATAGAATTGTTTTAAACATATAATTAGCTATTTGATTTAATGCCATACAACATAATTTTATATTTCTGAACTTCCTCCAGCAGAATGTGCAAATACAAAACATAGTATTTTCCAAAAAAACACACTTCACAGCAAAAAAAAAAAAAACAATGTAATGCTTTTCAGTAGTCAATTCTGTTTGAAACAAATGAACAACTGTAGCTTTGCTATACATCAATAAACCCTCTTTTTCATTTTTATTTTATTTTCGAAAAGCCGAACATTACAAAGGCATAGACAAAAAATACAATTTATTTCAATACCAATCAAGCAAAAAAAAAAAATACAACAAATAAAATAAACAAAAATAAAAAAGTACAAAGGGGAAAAAAAATAACAAGATTCAATGCCCACCCAAACTCTTTTAGTTTTGCAACATTGCTAAAATAAGCTCATAAGTATTAACAAGTATTATAAAGGTTAAATAATAAAACAGTAAAAAGCCTACTTTTTCTGTGGACTGAGCAAAACTAATGTTCAAATCTATTATCTGACAAGCTTTCAATATTGTTTTGCTGTAAGCACAATTACCACCATATTTTTTCCAAGTTTAAGAACAATTTGTTTTTGATCATCCACTTTTTCACCTTATTAAAGCAATTAATTAATAACGCAGGTTATGCAGTATCATTTTTTATACATGTAAATGTTCAGCTGAATAAAGCAAATATTATGTTTAACAAACACATCTTTCAATGTCAATATAAACAG
The DNA here is from genome assembly GCF_900747795.2 of Erpetoichthys calabaricus. NCBI lineage: Eukaryota > Metazoa > Chordata > Cladistia > Polypteriformes > Polypteridae > Erpetoichthys > Erpetoichthys calabaricus. The sequence continues at coordinate 102,767,996 of NC_041400.2, read as the reverse complement.
TGAAAAAATAATTGGTGCTTGCACTGAACTCCAAATGATACCATACCTAATTACAAACAGGCACAAGAAGGTGCTGAAAAAAGTCTTCTGCGTGTATTTGCCAAATTTATATAAGCCACCAATGAACAATTACTGGCAGCTCCTTTTTAGAATAAAAATGTATAAAGAATTGTATTTTTAATTTTCCTGCTTCAGTGGATATCAGAATATTATTTATAACAGTAGTGAAGGTTATTTGTGTGCTCTGATTAGTGGGGAAGTCAGCTTTGCATTTCTTGAAAAAGGACAGTATGTTGTGATGCTTGAGTCACTGTCTTGCACCCGAGAGAAGACGCCGAGTCCACAGGATTCAAGAAACCCAACTTTATTCCAATCAAAATAGGCACAGTGAGGGTCTTTATTCAAATAGGAGTTACCACTTTAATACACTCAGACACAGCAAACAAGCAGTAACAAGGGCAGATTAGTGACCGGGTTAGACTATTTCCTGCATCAACCATCGGCCGAAAAGTGCTTTACACAGTGAGACTACGAACCTCAACAATAGACAAGCAATCCTTGCCTGTGTTGACATAGTTTTGACACAATGCACAGATGGGGCAGTTTCAAGGTCTCAAAAACCTCACAATATGTTTTTAAGACATAAGATGAGACTTGTGAAATAACCATTTTCTATCATACTTTAAGAAACAGTACATTTGAATCTTTTATTAAATCTTTAAACCCAATATTTATATTATTTTTTTTAAAACATTTAGCCACTATGAAAGCTAAATGGTGTCAGCTAACATACTGTAGATGTATTCAATACAGTTCATTTTTGTTTTCTAATGAAATCCCTTGTTTAGGTAGTTACATTATTTCTGTTTTCATTCTGAAGTCAGAAAGACCCTGCAATATGTGATTTGCATTTTTATCAAATTCTGTAACACATCAGAGTCCTTTTTTCATTTTCTTCTTTTTAATTTATTTTCACCTGCGTGTATGACTTCCTTAGTTATATTCAGACAAGCTACATTACCTGTTGAAGACAAGTCTTCATTCTCTTCATCTTTTCCAACTTCTATGTGGGGTCAATGTGCTTGATCAACCTTCTTCAAACAGCTTGGTCCCTAAACCTCCTCGCTAGTCAAGCTCTTTTCCTTCCGATCTTCTTTTACTTGATCCTTCCACCTCCACTTTGGCCTCCCATATTTTTTCTTCCCCTGTACTTCCATTCCCATCCTTCTTTTACCTGCATATTCATTCACACCACTTCAGCCTACTTTCCTGTACTTTCTTAGATATCTCTTTCACTTTTGTTGTATCTCTGATTGTCTCGTTTCTTATTCTGTCCTTGTGCCATATCTAACTTTTCCTGTGCTCCCTTTACTGCCAGTGTCTCAGCTGGCAAAAAATACAGGTAAAATTCCATTACAACAAACTTCCAGGGACCTAAAAAATATTTCATTGTAATGAAAATTTCGTTGTAATGAGATTCTGTATTTGTTGCTATAGTGCTTTCTTTAACTTGCGTCCAGGCATCTGCAATCATTTCAATAGCTTATTTCGCATTAATTTTAATCTCCACCTGTCTACAAGTTATACTGATGAGAATTTTTCTCAGCATTTCCTTGCAATAATACACTTTCAGGGTGCGAGAATGATGCCCAAATCCAAAGGCCGAAGTACTGCTGTGCAATTGGGTGGGAGGAATTCAACGCGAACATCATCTAAATGTGGAAGTATGTTGTGGGCAGCACAATTATCAATCAGAAGCCGAATCATCCTTTTCTTCTTCTTCATATTGTAAGGTTTCTGAACTCTTTAGGGATCCCCCCACCCAACAGGAACATCATACTGAATTGCATCCTGAAGCATGATTGTAAGATTGTTTGTCCATTGCCAGGGCAGGGCAACAGCAGGCTCACAGCGATGCAGTGAGGCGCCACAGAAGCGAATCCTCAAAAGATCAGGGTTGCGCTATAAATCCCTGTCTTACACCCCAAAAAAAACGAGGCTGAGCCTCAGTACTTTAGCAAAACCAGCTTTATTGAGCTTGAAACAGGAATAGCACTGTTATTTATTGTAGCGGGATCTGCCACTCTCCTATAAACAGACACAGCAGTCAGGCAGGGTTGTGGCCAGGTTAGTGGACAAGTAATCCTGTTCCCAGCATTACCCATCGAGTTTGCTTTGGCGCAGAGATGCAGCAGAGCTGTGAGCCTGCTGTTGCCCCGGCAACATATAAACAATCTTCCACAGACACGGTGATCGCACTTCAGGACGCTCTTCGGCGTGTTGTCCAGTTGTGGTTAGGTCCCAAGAGAGTTTAGAAACCTTACATTTTCTTGAATGAGTGCTGCATTAATAGGAATGTTTCTTGAACGAGCATCACTGAACCACATAAAAATGGCTTTTTCAACGTCTTCAAATGCAGCAGTTCGCATGCATTTGCAACCTGAGATTTTTCTTCTTTTTTTTTGCTCTGTGTTTCAAGAAAGTTCACAGTGTAGATGGCGAAATTCCGAATTCACGGGCAACGTCTTTTTTCTTTTTGCCACAATCAAGAGCTGCAAAAATGTAAAGTTTTTTTTCTAATATGAACTGTTATTGTTTTTTCGTTTCTGCCGTTTCTATAGGAGGGTGATAATGAGTTAAATTCCAATGGATGTTTTTCAAACGTTGACTAGCAATAAGCAAAAGTATCACTGAAAACCACCAAAACCAAAAACAGCAAAAAAACAGTACAAGCAAAGTTCGAAGAAAGAATTTTTTTTACAGTGTTTCTGTTTGGGGATCGTTGTGCACAGCTGAGCTGCGGCCACAGAACTAACTGCTCTGTGGATGATTCATTCAAGCATTTCAAGGTCTTTTGGGCACTTCGTTATAATGAAAAGTATCTGCTGAATGTACTTCGTAGTAACAAGATTTCTATAGACTCGTGTCATATGAGGAAACTGTCGGGACCATAAAAATACTTTGTTTCAATGAAAATTTTGTTGTAAAGATATTCGTTGTAATGGAATTTTACCTGTATTTGATATTTGATATTTCTTGCCCTACATGTACCCATAGCATTTCTCCCACACCTTTATTTGTCATCCTCAAGTGTCTCAACCTCTCTTGCCCAGCAGTTCCTCTCTCAATCACATTCCCATAAAGCCTGCTTCTTAGACTTTGTCATTTTGGGGTGCTTTGTTCACCTCCTTTCAGCTTTTTAACTATCACTAATGGTAGATGTTCCTCCACTACTCACTGTGAAAACGTGATTTGAATTCTTGAGAATACTTCCCATGAAGTGAAGTGAAGGCAACTCTGGTTGCGCTTTGTTAAAATTTAGTTTGTTAGTATGTTATTTACTCCATTTAGCTCCCTTTTTAAACAGAAAAATTGTAACAGTAAGGAATTAAACTTTGCACACCAAAGATATTATGTTATTGTCTGTTGTTCACAGAAATGGTGTGAGGCTTTCAGAAAAAGCAAACAGATTCCCAAAAATCACTCAGTCCCATACTAGAGTGGAAAGACCCCACCAAAACTCAACTAGTCATGAAAGGGCATACAAAGAATCATTATAAATTAAAGATGTATTAATTGAAAATGCTGTTCTTAGCAAAAAGCTCCAAGGAGAATGAACGGCACAGGAGGAGTTACCCGAAAAAGGCAGTCCATGGCAAACAAGTCCCGATGCGAAAACGAAATAATGGTCAAAACCAGAGCAAATAAGACACTAAATTCAGGAATCCAAAAAATAACAGAAATAATCACAAGAGATCTCAACAATACCACCAAGCGCATTCAATGAACCGCAAGGCTACTGCTTGTTTGCCCAGCCTTTATTGGGCTTAGGGCAGCTCATTGACATAGAGCAGTGTTTCCCAAACACGGTCCTGGTGAACCCCTGTGGCTGCAGGTTTTTGTTCCAACCGGATTCCTAATCAGTGACAACACCTGATAGCACTGATCTCATTTAATTAGCTGTTTTTTTTTTTCTTTTATTCGACATTCAGAAAAGCATAGCAGCATGATTTTTACATTTATAAGACATTTAGAAATGTTTCTGCTTTTGCTATGGATTTAAATGCTTAAATCTCTTTTGTTGATTTCTTTATACTTTGCCCTTTCTCTGTGCAGTTTTTCCCTCTTTGTTGTATCTTAATAATGACAATTTAAAATGAGCAGAGCAGACATGCAGGCAAACAACACTAAATAATCAAAGGCTGCAAGTACTTTAGCAACCGACCCACTAATGAGTAAATAATGGATTAATTAAACAATTAGAAGACCTAGAAAAGTAGAATGAAAATCAAGATGAAAATACTGTTAAAAAGAAAAAAATACATTATTCCTATATAACTGCTTGGTACATTTTATTTATTTATTTTTTTTTTAGCAAACTTAGTTTTCTAATTTCTATATTGTTCCCTAAACACAGAACTTGGGAAATATCAGTTCACTTAATTAGCCCAGGAGTTCAATTAAAAACAGAAGCTGGTTGGAACAAAAACCTGCAGCCACAGGGGTTCACCAGGACTGAGTTTGGGAAACACCGACATAGATGGTCAGGTGGCCCCATCTCTTGGGGAACCACTTAAAAAACACATGGGAAACAATAAAAAACAAAGAATTCTGCAAATAAATAACATAAGTAACAATATTAACATAAACATAAATACAATAAATCAACAAAAACACATAACAAAGGAATTTAAACACAAGCCAGGGGAGAAACCCTGACTGAAACATAACACACTGAGCCACCAAAACCAAAGTGACAAATCAGATTGCTTGGAAGGACCAGAAACACACACACACACACACAGAGTAGTTTTTTATTATATAGTAGATAGTAATAATCACAAAGAGGAGCAGGCAACTTTAGTGCCATTTTCACTTAAGTAATCTTTACCAAGTAAATAGTCAAAATACTTAAAAGCAAATCAAAGTAAAACGTTCTCAAGCAAAATCAAGAAAAGTTTTTCATATTTAATTTAATTGTTATAAAAAGTGAATATGCAATGTTGAGAGTTAATGAATTGACACAATAAAGTTAGACATTTGGGATTAAAAACTAGCGTAGTTAACAGCTTCAAGCAGTATATAAAGGATAAAATGGTGCACATTATCATGCATAGAGAGAGCACTAGTAAAGTCTGTTTAGTCCATTTTCTTTTCTTGTATGTGATCATTTCAAGCCATCTGAGATCAGTTGGGCCTTCGGTTTTGTTTTAAATCTGAATATAGAACGTTAAGTAGTTTTTGTACAGTAGGAATGTGCATGGTTATTAAAGTACATCTACGCTAGTGTTGTTGGGGAAGACACTGAAACTGTGATATAGAAATACAGAGGCCAAATGAACTGGAGTATAAAAAAACAAAAAAAACAAATACTGGGGCCTGTGGACTGGTTCTTTTCATACCCAGGTTGGGTACTCTACCCATTTGACCTTTTTAAAGTATACAAACATGTATAAAATCGCTTCCACTCACCTGCTGTTTTATTTCTTTTCCAACTGCTGGCACTACTGCATCCCTGCCAATGTGCCAAACACATTCTCAACTTAAAACTCAAAGTCGTCCAGCAGAGACTGGCCATTTACTTATGGACCAGACATGCAGTCACTTCCTGGATCAAGATCTTCTTTATTAACAGAGCTTCCTATCTTCCCACAGTGCCATCTGGTGGGCCTTGTTCACAGTGGCTCCCTATGCCTGATGTACTGTATATTTGAAAAAGCAGATAACCACTTGCTCAGCTGTATGGTCAGTCAGTATTTATATATATATATATTTATATATATATATATATATATATATATACTGTATATATATATATATATATATATATATATATATATATATATATATATACTGTATATATATATATATATACCATAAAAGAAAACATGAATATACCTAGTCTCCTGCCCTCGTTCAGAGATTCATTTTAAAGATCACAACCCTAAAGGTGTACCTTCTGATGCCAGGCACACAGACATGGGCTGTTGCTTTCTGGCAGAATTCACATTGATTTTAACATATGTTACAAAAAATGCAACTACCTGTCTTATATGCAGTATTAAAAGAAAAGAAGAAACCTTTAAATAAATATGTGCTTTCTTTTAACATCAATGTCAAGATAGAACTTCAAAGGAAAAAAATGAGTACAAAGGTGTTTCAGTGGAATTTTGTCATAATAGAAAAAAATCCATTTTTTCTCTATTTATCTTTCCCTCAGTTCAAACAGAATATAGAAGTGTTCAAACATCGACTCTTTAAATTTTAAATAATATCTGCTTATTAGACCAAGCAACCAGTTTACATTTTAACACGTACAAAATATTTGAAATTGGTAAAATGCCAGTTTTGAGCGGTAATGATGATTAAAGTCTGAAAATGAGGGCTATCAACTCAGCCTATTATAATATTCTTTCAGGAAATAACACTCTGCATAGATTTAAATAAATGAGCCGTGTAGAGAAATGAAAGCTCCAATAAGTACTGTGTTTTCTTCGCCTAACCTAACAGTATTACTGCAATATATATGCACAAAAAAAGCAAACAGACCTGCAATTCAAGTTTATTTTGTGGTATGTAAAATAAATAAGGTTATGTTGACTGTAATCAAATCCACACAGAAAACTATAAGCATTTAAAAGACCAATGTGTTACATAACACATATTTGGCATAGTACATTCCTGAATGGATAAACACATTAACAAAATTCTTTAATTAACTGTAAAACAACCGCTTTCACTAGCTAGGGAAGTAATGTATGCTGACAAGTATCTATATTTTGATGCCTTAGGAAGCCTAGACCACTTTGTGCCTTACTGAAGCTATGCTTTTATAATAAAAAATTCTGGTTGCTTTCAGCTTTTATTAACTCTGACAGTGTTTCTTATTTGCATGATAAAGAAATTGCAATTTATCAGCTCATCTATTAGTCTTGAATCTGTTTCCTCTTCAAAAAATAATTCCTTTATAAGAATGCATGTAACCTTTGTCAGAACTTTGCATTGATTGCAGACTTTTTTTTTTTATCTAAATGTCAGTTTTACAGCAGCATTCTTTCACTAAGGGGCACCAGAAAATGCAAATCAAGATTTATAAGATGTTAGATCTGAATGTCACTGATTTAAACATCATCAGAAAGATGTGACCTATTTTTCTTGTTAAATACTTATTTAAATTAAGTTATTTTTACCAAAGTGTTAAGAAGTACTTTTTCCAGTTGCTCTTGCACAGGGACATGTTAACCTCAACTTATTTTATATCGTTTCAGTTACTAAAGTCTACAGCCACCCATAATCCTGCAATCTGTAGGTGGAGCACATTGTGTGTTCACAAAGCCCACTTGGCTACATGGATCACCTGGCCACCAGGTTCTCATCACACCTCTGATAGTGAAATGGAGATTGCATCAATACTAGAACTTTGGATCATTAATCAACAATTAGGATTCTGTCCTGGCCATGGAACAGTGACAAACTATTTACATTTGCACAGATATTTAAGAGCCATCGCAATTTGCCAATGTTGTTTATGTGTTCTTTATTGATTTGGAAAAGATGTATTATCATGGTCCTGCGGTGGGTTGGCACCCTGCTCGGGATTGGTTCCTGCCTTGTGCCCTGTGTTGGCTGGGATTGGATCCAGCAGACCCCCGTGACCCTGTGTTCGAATTCAGCAGGTTGGATAATGGATGGATGGATGAATGTATTATCATGTACCCTGTACTATAATATTTGAAGTGCTTCTAGAGTATGGAGTGTCAGGACTGATGCCTTTCAAACCTTGTATTTGCCTAGTGAGAGCTGTGTTCACATATTTGACTTCAAGTGTAGTCTGTTCAGTATGGGAGCTGGAATCTGCTAGGGGTTTATATCTTGTCTCCACTCCTGTTCATCACACATGGGGAGAAAGTCCATTGTATGTCATGCTAGCACACTCACCAGGCTAATTTAGAGTCCACCATTTAGTCTAACATGCATGTCTGTGGGATGTGGAGGAAAACCAGAACACTTACAGGAAAAACCCACATGGATGTAGTTAGAATGTGCAGACATCACACGTAATGTAAGAAGGCTTGGTTTCATTGTGCAGTGAAAGTGCTAACCATCATAGCTCACGCTATTTTTCTAAAACTCCAATTTGTCCTCTTGCACTCTACATATGTTAGCCAACAAATATGAATGCATTTTAGACACCAAAGGTTCAATATTAATAAATGGAAACTATCAATAAAGTGGAAATGTTACATATATTGTCACACAAATTTAAATGGTGAGTCTCTTATAGGACCATTCTAAAGATACACCAGGATGACACTGAGGTTGTGAAACGTTGGTTAACACTTTACTTTAGGTACTACAAAAATGCATCTATTACTAATTTATTATTATGTAACAAGACCTTAACATACACTTATTTGGGTCTTCATACTACTTACAAAGTATCAGTAAAGTACTTATCTATGCAGTGTGACCTACTAGCAAAACTCCACTTTGGAGTGGTCTAGATGGCCTAACTGAGACACATTTCTCTTGATATTACATATTTAGTGTAAGACCTGTGAATCCTTCATATTAACAAGTCATTTCACCATCATGTGAATGTGCCACACAGAGATGAATAACCTATCCAGTGATGATTTATAAATGTTATGAAGACCAAAATAAGTCTTTGTTAAGGTCTTGGAACATAAACGTAAATGAGAAATAGATGCCTTTTTACAGTATCTAAACTAAAGCATTACCAAAACATTTAGTCTCTCACTTTCCATTTCTTTTCATAGACTGGAGGAACATAAGGAGAAAGAAGCTTGACGTCACTTCCAACCCATGTAAGGCAGGGAGAATATAAACCCATGTGATACAGACCAAGGTGTATGTCAAACAGGACAGGTCATGCAGTTCAATTTAAAGATTTGGAAACTAGAAGTCATCATAATTTTAATTGCCACTTTGCTTTAATAATCTTCCCAATTAAATGGTTGGAATGCATATTTATTAGTTTTCATAACTATTATTATTATTTAAAGCTACTTTGTACTAGCTTTCCAGCCTTTAATGGCACATTACATAAAAGGATTAAAGCAAAATAATAAAGCTGAAAGATATGAAAAACAGATCAAAATAAATCAATTCAAAAAGGTATCAGAATGATGTAAATGATATAAATGAAGGTCACTTTTATTATAAAAATTAAAACATGAATGTCACTAAAAACTTTTGGGGAAAGTGTAACAGGATGAATTGTGCTGGTTATGTACAAGCAAAATAATTATTTGGTTTAATGTTAATGTCATTTATTTTCCTCAAATTCTTGGTATTTACAATTCTCATGGATCTTTGAGACCACAAAGTGACAGTAGATAACATGATACTGTGTATATATATATATATATATATATATAGAGAGAGAGAGAGAGAGAGAGAGAGAGAGAGTATATGCTATATATTTTTTCTAACTGTATTTTTGGCAGAGTAGCCATGGTTTTTATGTGGTGAATACATGTTGCCCATAATTTATTTATTATAGGTTTTAACTTATTGGATAGTAGTAAGATAGTTTTAAATAATACAAGAGATAATGCCACGACTCTGATCTGAGTTCACCTCAAAGATTGCTCAGACAAGCACATAGTATGAGCCTATTTTGTCTGACTCCGATTGGAGTTTACGTCTGAGGTAGGCAGAACAGGCTCGTACAGGTAATAAGTGGGTTGGTTTATTTATTGCTTTATTTTATTATTCTATAATACAATTGGCAGAGTAGTGGCTCTGAGGCTAGGGATCTGCAGTGGCAATCGGATTGTTGCCGGTTCAAATCCCATAAACACCAGAAGTGACCCTACTCCATGTGGCCCTTGAGCAAGGCCCTTAACTTGCAATTGCTCTGTCCTGGTTATGATGTTAATCTGCATCCAGCCCTGCAAGCAGGCCCTCCAATCTGCAGGGAAAAAACTTGGAGGTTGGTAGCAGAATTGGCACTTCAGCCACCATAAAATACCAGACACCATCTGAAGTAGTGTGGTGCTGAGGTGTCACCTGTTGCATGGCTGTGCTCAGGTCCTAATCTGGGATCTTGAGGTGTTTTGTCATGTGGTGGGTGCGGCAACGTGCTGTATCAGTGCATGCTCCTAACCTATCTATAATACAATTTACAGATTAGTTTAGTAAAATTATAACTAAGGGAGATATATACAGTACAATTGGCTGGGCCTCTGGCATAAGGAAAGGAGGGATTTGTGTGTGAGATGTTACACGCACTGTTAAAACCTTCTCTGTGTCATGGGCCTTAAATCTAATGAAACACCAATTGAGAGAAGGGGGCACACCTGATGACCTCAGTGATTTTCCTGTGAGGCAATTGGTCAGCCAAGTCGCAAAGCCATTGTAAGCAACAGTAGTATGGAAGGCTTAGTACACTTATAGTTCTGTTAGAATAAGGTGGGGAGGGATTCTTCTGAGTCACATGTTTGGTGGAATGCAATATGTGATTAAGAAAAATGAAGGGGTGTTTTAGACTCTGTATTAGTGTTAAACAGATAGTAGCAATGGTGACAAGCAGCAAGGTGGTATGGGTAGAAAATGATTGAGGCTTGTGAGCTAGCTGCCAGAAAACATATGCTTTCATTTAATAAAAAGGTGATGAAATTCACATTATTATGTAAGGAAGAAGTATTTTATCTACTGTATGTAAATTAGATAAGTGTTATAAAAATATTAGTCCCAGTTCAGATGGTAGTATAGGTGAGTGATGTGTAGAAAACCTTATTATCGCTGATTAATAAGAACAAACTATAACCAGTTAGTATGTTGGAGAATCAGTCCTATGGAGATTCAAGGGAAAATAAACACATTTCAATGGTTAATTAAGAAAAATCAGGAAAGCTTATATACTTTTTAAGAAGAATAAGTTTCCTCTGCCCAGACTATCTAATGGATAACCTGCTGCTTCTATATTGTGACATTTTTTGCCTTTGTACTCCTAAGGAGAGAGGGAGATTTATAACAGTAAGACATGGAGACAGTTTTTTCTTAGAAATGTATCAGAAGAGTATGACTTCCTGAATAAAATTCTGGAGGATGCCTCTTCCTCTCGTCCTATGACTACAAAGGGTTACATTGACTGATGTCTAGGATGAACATACACATACTGTAAGTGAAAGCTTGTCCTTAGTGCTGTGTCTTAAAGATATATAAAATTATTGAAACAGGATTTTTGAACTGGAGAAACACAGTAGGAAATAAATTAGTTTCACTCCTATGTGACATACTGTATGGGTATATTGAACTTTCAGTTATGTATTAATGTTTCATTTGCCCTTATGTATATTTTCAGGATGTAGTATCCCAGTTGGCTTCTTTAAAGATGTGGTAATACTGAATGTTATGTATCTTCTCATTCTTATTTCTGGTAATTACATGCTAACCAGAAATGTGGTAAAATAATTTATTGGATAATAATGTTCTTTTGGTTTACAGTGATGCAAGGTAGATTAAAGAAATATGGCAAATCTCCATATTTCTTTAATCTGCCTTGCATCACTGTAAACCAAAAGAATGTTATTAAAGAAATATGCCAAGTCTCCCCCCTCCTCGAACTGCCACCTTATCGTGGTGGAGAGGTTTGTGTGTCCCAATGATCCTAGGTGCTCTGTTGTCCGGGGCTTTATGCCCCTGGTAGGGCCACCCAAGGCAAACTGTTCCTAGGTGAGGGATGAGAGAAAGAGCGGTTCAACAAAACCTCCTATGAAGAACAAAAAAATTTGGACGGTGTTTTCCCTCGCCCGGACGCGGGTCACTGGGGCCCCCCTCTGGAGCCAGGCCTGGAGGTGGGGCTCGATGGTGAGCACCTGGTGGCTGGGCCTGCACCCATGGGGCTCGGCTGGGCACAGCCCGAAGAGGCAACGTGGGTCCCCCTTCCCATGGGCTCACCACCTATGGGAGGGGCCAATGAGGTCGGGTGCAGTGTGAGTTGGGTGGTGGCCGAAGGCGGGGACCTTGGCGGTCCGATCCTCAGCTACAGAAGCTGGCTCTTGGGACGTGGAATGTCACCTGTGTGAAGGGGAAGGAGCCTGAGCTAATGTGCGTGGTTGAGAGGTTCCGGCTAGATATAGTCCGGCTCACCTCGACACACAGCTTGGACTCTGGAACCAACCTCCTTAAGAGGGGCTGGACTCTCTACCACTCTGGAGTTGCCCCCGGTGAGAGGTGCCGAGCGGGTGTGGGCATTCTTATTGCCCCCCCGACTTGGAGCCTGTTCATTGGGGTTTACCCCGGTGGACAAGAGGTTAGCCTCCCTCCACCTTCCGTTAGGGGGACAGATCCTAACTGTTGTTTGTACGTATGTTCCGAACAGCAGTTTGGAGTACCCACCCTTTTTGGAGTCCCTGGAGGAGGTGCCAGAGTGCATACCTTCTGGGGACTCCCTCGTACTGCTGGGAGACTTCAATGCTCATGTGGGCAATGACAGTGAGACCTGGAAGGGCGTGATTGGGAGGAATGGCTCCCCCGATCTTATCCCGAGCAGTGTTTTGTTATTGGACTTCTGTGCTCGTCATGGACTGTCCATAACGAACACCATGTTCAAGCATAGGGGTGTTCATATGTGCAACTTGGCACCAGGACACCCTAGGCCTCAGTTCGATGATCGACTTTGTGGGTCGTGTCATTGGACTTGCGGCCACATGTCTTGGGACACTTGGGTGAAGAGAGAGGTGGAGCTGTCAACTGATCACCACCTGGTGGTGAGTAGGCTTTGATGGTGGGGGAGGATGCCAGTCAGGCCTGGTAGGCCCAAACGTGTTCTGCTGGGAACGTCTGGCAGAGTCCCTTGTCAGAAGTAGCTTCAACTCCCACTTTTGGCAGAACTTCGACCACGTCCCGAGGGAGGTGGGGGACATTGAGTCTGAATGGGCCATGTTCTGTGCCTCTGTTGTTAAGGCGGCTGACCGGAGCTGTGACCGTAAGGGGGTTGAAGCCTGTCCTGGTCACCAAGGTGGTCAAAAAACTCCTTGGTGGCAGGGCCCCAGGGGTGGATGAGACACGCCTCTGCAACATCGCATGGACATCGGGGACAGTGCCTCTGGATTGGAAGACCGGGGTGGTGGTCCCCCTCTTTAAGGGAGGGATCACGCTCCTCACACTCCCTGGAAAAGTCTATTCGGGGGTCCTGGAGAGGATGGTCCGTCAGATAGTTGAACCTTGGATTCAGGAGGAACAGTGTGGTTTTCGTCCTGGTCGTGGAACAGTGGGCCAGCTCTACACCCTTAGCAGGGTCCTGGAGGGTGCATGGGAGTTTGTCCAACCAGTCTACATGTGTTTTGTGGACTTGGAAAAGGCGTTCGACCATGTCCCTCGGGGAATCCTGTGGGGGGTGCTACGGGAGTATGGTGTACCGGACCCCCTGATAAGGGCTGTTCGGTCCCTGTACAAATGGTGTCAGAGCTTGGTCCCCATTGCCGGCAGTAAGTCGAACCCGTTTCCAGTGAGAGTTGGACTCCGCCAGGGCTAACCTTTGTCACAGATTCTGTTCATAACTTTTATGGGTAGAATTTCTAGGCGCAGCCAGGGCGTTGAGGGGGTCCGGTTTGGTGGACTCAGGATTGGGTCACTGCTTTTTGCAGATGATGTTGTCCTGTTTGCTTCATCAGGCTGTGGTCTTCAGCTCTCTTTGAATCGGTTTGCAGCCGAGTGTGAAGCGGCTGGGATGAGAATCAGCACCTCCAAATCCGATACCATGGTCCTCAACTGGAAAAGGGTGGAGTGCCCTCTCAGTGTTGGGGGCGAGATTCTGCCCCAAGTGGAGGAGTTCAAGTATCTCGGGGTCTTGTTCACAAGTTAGGGAAGAATGGAGCATGAGATCGACAGGCAGATCGGTGCCGTGTCCGCAGTGATGTGAGCTCTGCATCGGTCTGTCGTGGTGAAAAAGGAGCTGAGCCGCAAGGCAAAGTTGGGAAACACTGATGTACATCATGCCATGTGAATAGTAGTGTGCCTACTCTAATCCAGAAAGCTATAGATTGGAAATGTGTATTTTTAGAAGTTGGACACTGCTAATATATCAGTCGAACAATTAAGTGTTAATGAAAGTTGTATTTAATAAAAATAGCTTTTGCATCATTTTAAAATGGCATTTTTGCAGCATGAACTCTTTCTTGTTTGCCTTACTAAAATGCAAAACAGCAGATAAAAATCAAATTATTTCACTTCCTCAGCATTACTTACTGCAGTCTAAATTTCCCCTTGGGATTAATTAAGTAAAGTTACCAGTGTCCTCAAAAAGTGCAGTAGCAATGGCATCAAGTGATAGTACTGTTGCAGAATGTTTTCCATTTAAACCCATTTGCAGAGCATCAGGCAGACCATTGCAGGGCACACTTAAACACTATTCTATAATTATTTACATTTGGCAATGACAGATTTAGAAATAAATGCTACAAGAGACACACTGGAGTGGAATAAAATGCAATTTGTAACAAAGGAATGGAGAGTTTAATTTTGGGAGCTTTATATGAAAAATATGTTAATGTGACATTCAAAGGATACCCATACACATTATACAGGTTTCTGGCTGTTTGGAAAGGAGGAGATACTTTATTTATTGATGATGGCTATTGTGGTTTTTGTTGTTCCCACATTAACAAAGGTAGAGGGCAGGAAGGTGATGTGTAATTCTCAAAGGAACTTGCTCAAATACACACATGCTGTATCATTTTCCATGGTCTTCTCATGTTCTGTTGTGCAGTGATTATGATGATAATGAAGTGTTACCTTCTTGTCTTGAAATCTGCTTGTTTCAAGAAGTTAAATCAGAATTTTCTACTTTTTTCAAAAATTTCAATGTTTTTGTCATGGTTTTGCCAGTACTCCATGATTCAGATTTTTTTTTCCTCAGGTTGTTTGTTCTTTTTTTAAAGAATAAATTTTGTTTTCTTTCTTTTTGAATTATTTTAATTTAGTATTTTCTTTTTTATTAAGCATTCTATACCATTACCCTTTTGTCTTCTGTTTAAATTAATTTAGCTTGCATCCTTTGTTACTTTTCCTGTTCTTTGTGTGTCAAACCAAAGGGGCTGAGGCCTCTTGACACTGCTCCTGGCAAGGTTGCCTGTTGTCTTAGTTCAGGCAAGGTTTTATATATAGATATACAGCATTTATTCATATTCTTTATTGATTACATAATGTCTTGTTCTTTTTATTATTTTCCTTAAGGATTTTATATTAAGCCTAGAAAGGTGGGAGCCACAAGATGTTGCCTCTGGAGAACCAGCACATGAAAATACTGCTTCAGCATTGCTCAACACTCCTTTCCTTTGATTCTCGATTTTGCATTTTTAGTTCCTGTTTTTGTACTTGCAGCGTTTGTTTAATGTACTGTTTCTAAATATTGTATTATGTTTTTGATCTTTTTTGCCTTTAAAGCAGAACTATTTTGCTTCCTTTATTCAATGCTCCTGCCTTTGTTTTATTAGAAATACTTTAAATTAAATAATTAAATATTAAAGGAACCTGCTTTGTTTTCTGGACTGAGGTTTTATGTTTCTTCTTCCCTTCTCTTTTATTGATACTTTTAGATTTTAAAGCATTTGCTCCATTTTGGGCCTGTGCAGACCCTGAACCTACCTCTTGAGTTTGGGGCCAGGCTAGAAGTGGTGACGCCTACTCTGCCGGTGCAGACTTGTTGTACAGCACAGGTCTAGCTTTAACTTTTGAGGCCTGGGGCATCATGCATAATGCTGTGCGCAGAATTCACATTTAAACATGGCGTGCGGACAAAAGTCGAAATGTGTGTACGCACAAAAAAATTCAGATGCACAAAACTGTGCGTAAGCCAACTTTCACACACTTCTGCTATATAAATCACATTCAGCTTGAAATGTAATACTCATGCACTCGCCTGCTGCTCCACCCCGTCTCCTCCCAGAATTACACATCTTTGAATATACAAATCAATATTAATTTTCCCTATATTACCCAGTTCCGTGAAAAGACAATGGCAAAGGCACAGGGAAAAAGAAGAATTTCAGCGAATGCTAAGTGGAGGTAATGAAAAACGTACTATTTGTTGGCTTAAGCAGTTGTATAAACAACAAAAGGAAGCTGATCGAAAGGTCAAGTTCAGAAAGTCGCACAGTGCCCAAAATAAAAGAAAAGTTGTCAGATATCAAAGTCGGCGTGAAAAGGCGAGTCGTAGCCCACCGTCTGAGTGTCATATGGAAGTGTATTAGGGTACAGAGAAAAGAAAAAATACTGACAAAGTGAAAAAAAGGTTGAAATGTTCACATTAATCTCGTAGTTTATTTTGTCATTGAAGTAGAATGTCATAAACTTAATCTTGAAATCAATCTGCAATTTACTACAGTTTCTCAGATCCCATCATAACTAAAGTAACACGTTAAATGCTACGTATTCTATTTGTTCTTTTACGTGCTCTATGTGTGTGAATCACTACGTGCTGACTGGACACGGAATACATTACATTCATGATATTACAGCTCTTTGAGCAATTTAAATACTAAGAT
The DNA here is from genome assembly GCF_900747795.2 of Erpetoichthys calabaricus. Lineage (NCBI taxonomy): Eukaryota > Metazoa > Chordata > Cladistia > Polypteriformes > Polypteridae > Erpetoichthys > Erpetoichthys calabaricus. Next base: position 102,751,479 of record NC_041400.2, on the reverse strand, counting down.
GTATACTTGATATTGTTTTCATAATGAATTGAATTAAAGCATGCATTAAACATGGGGCCACAGTGGCACAGGGGGTAGTGATGAGCTGATGTCCTGTCCAGAGTTGTTCCTGCCTCCCGCAAGATGCTTCTTGCGCTGTGCGCAACCCTCGTTGAAATAATTTATTGCATCAGTACTGTCTCTTTCAAACATACTAACCCCCAATTCCTGTCCTTCGTTTTACCAATCGCCACACAATCAGCTCTTTAATAAAAGCCAAGCCAACTGTAAGCTTAGAACGCCGATTCTTCAAAAAGTTTACGGAACATTGAAATATCTTCTTAGAAACATGTTTCATTATTCCATCCATCTATCTATCCAGTGGTGGGCCAGTCCCAGCAAGCATACAGCGCAAGGCAGGAACAATCCCTGAATGGAGCATCAGTTCATTGCTACCACTGTCCACTCTGACCACACGTTTAATTAATAACAGTATACATTATTTAAATAAAAGTAAAAATGTATCTATAATGTAATATATACAGTATATACTTTACTGCATTTCATCTTAAAAATGATATCAAGAGCTCCAAGAAGATAGTGCTTGGTCATCTAAATAGACTTAGAACCCAGTCGTCATCATCTGTAAATAGGCGCTCTCATCTGTTGAACTGAATTCAATTCCTTTATTGTTATTGTATGGTACAATGAGATTCAATATGCAAATCCTCCATAAACTTATTTTTCCTATAAAATGGTAAAATAACAACAACAATAATAATAATAATATGAAAAAAACCATGAAAAGTATACAATATGAAAGCATAAGTGGCTCAGGTTGTGCAATATTACAACTGTAATGTAAGTTTACAGTGTGGTAATTGTACTTATAAGTACAAACAGTTCTACCGGGAGCACTTGATGGACTGAATGAGTGCGTTTAGAGCTCTTGGGATGAAGCCGTTTCTAAACAGCAAGGTCCGTACAGGAAAGGCTCTGAAGCGTTTGCTGAATGGAAGAAGTTCAAGTAGACTGTGCACATGGCTGAGACAGCATGTGCTAGATGCTGTACCCCGAGAATTCTCTCCGCTCTTTACACAATCTGTGGTAGAGCTTTCTAATCAGCTGGTGTATAGCAGTGATTCCACTCTCACATACAGTGGGTTAAAATACCCTGAATGCAGCACTGAGAGTAACAATGCTAAAGCACCTATGGTATTTGGAATAGTTTGACCATTCTGTGCATCATTATATTGTTACAGGTTGAAAACAATCACATTCCTTAAACAAAAAAATGATATGCGGTTAATTTCAGTGTTTTTGATAAAGCCGTGTCAGGGATGTGAATCAAAAAAACAAAGAGTAACCACACAGGGACAATAATACTGCTTTGACGTTGGGTGCCACCAGTTTACAAAACTGAACCGAAGATGTGTGTATGCAATGGTTTGACATGGTGTGAGAATGTGTGTGGCTTTACACCAAGTTTAGTTTTTATACATCGCGATATGAGTGCAACATTTTTGTGTGTACGCACCATTTATACATGAGGCCCCTGCTCTTTTTTTTTGAGATTTTTAAATTGTCAGGATAATAACACTTGTGGTGTGCTGAGAAACTAACACTCTCATTCATGTTGTTCAGCTCCCCTTTTAATTCGTCAATGTTATTATTAAGTATTGTTGATCTATAGATCTTTATGGTGGGTTTCTGGTTTTGAATTTTTGTCTCTGTTTCTTGGCACTGATTTTGTTTTGATATTTTTAGTTTTTGGAACTTTAACTGTCATGGAATCCTTCATTTTTTTTTACATTTTCTATTATTAAATAAACTTAAATGAAAGAAACATTATTTTGGCTCTTTTTGCCAGGAGTTTTCAAAGGTTGCCCTCTTCTTTAAAGTTTAGACCTGTGGCCCATGTGACATCTAAGGCCTAGGGGTCATTTAAAGGATTCAGGCATCTTGTGGAAGTTGTGGTCTCTGAATCACAACAGTTTTTACCATTTGTCTATTTCAGTGTTTCCCAAACTTGGTCCTGGGGACCCCCTGTGGCTGCAGGTTTTTTTCCAACCAGATTCCTAATCAGTGACAACACCTGATAACACTGATCTCAATTAATTAGCTGGTATTATTTTTCTTTTATTCTACATTAAAAAGCACAGCAGCATGATTTTTACATTTATAAGACATTTAGAAATATTTCTGCTTTTGCTATAGATTTAATGCTTAACTCTCTTTTGTTGATTTCATTATATTTTGCCCTTTCTCTGTGCAGTTTTCCCCCTTCGTTGTATCTTATTAATGACAATTAAAAATGAGCAGAGCAGACATGCTGGCAAACAACACTGAGTAATCAAAGGCTGCAACTACTTTAGCATCAGACCCACTAATTAGTAAATAATGGATTAATTAAACAATTAGAACACCTAGAAAAGAAGAATGAAAACCAAGATGAATATATTGTTAAAAAGAAAAAATACATTATTCCCATATAACTGCTTGGTACATTTTAATATATATGTATTTATTTTTTACTAAACTTAGTTTTCTAATTTCTGTATTGTTCCCAAAACACAGAACTTGGGAAATAACACATCACTTAATTAGCCCAGGAGTCCAATTAAAAACAGAAGCTGGTTGGAGCAAAAACCTGCAGCCACACAGTGCCCCAAGGACTGAGGTTGGGAAACACTGGTCTATTTTGAGTTGTGTTTTTAATTGAAGGCTATAAATAAATTCATTGCTTATCTGGGTGTACCTCATATAAAATGCAATGACGTAGATAGTCTTGAAGAAACAATGCTAAGACTTTTCTGCCATCCATTCAGTATTTCTTCCCCATTATAAGCACCTCTTATTTTTGTGCAAGTGTCACCAGCTCTTTTTTTATATAGGTGGCTTTCGACCCATGAGATTCTCCTTCTAAATTGTATCCAACGGGAGGCACATGCTCCCTGGGAATATGTTCTTTGATTCTTTGAATCTACTGTGACAAGTAATACACTCCAGACATTATAAAGGTTTGGGGCAACCAACAGTATATTATATCCTGGCTGCAAAAGTTTGAAAATAATTGAACAGAGATGTTCACAAGACAGAGTCCAAAACAGAACTGCCAGACTGGAGGTAAGATGGCAGCTTTAAAGGCCTGGAAAGAAAGTGCTGTCATCGGGGCCAGAACCTGAAGTGACGTCGTCGTGACCGGAAGTGATGTCATCAAAGGCACCGGAAACAGAAGTGGTGTCGTCAACGGTGCCGGAACCTGGTGGGATTTCCTGGGAACTGAGAAAGATAGTCAGCACACCCTCCCATCCCTTGGTCTGATATGGTATTACCATTACTCAAGCCCTTTAGCTGCCTCCTACTCACACGTGTGACACTACATATATTTATCCTTTCAGTGACAATGGTGAAAATATTAAGACAACAAAAATATGGTAAAGAAATTATATATTTAACTTGTTTTAAAATGTACCTTTCACTCCCTGATGTAAATTGCAGTATAATCATTTTTTTAACATACAAATACAGCTGAAAAGAAGCAATTGGAACAGTACAATTGTCTTGCAGTTCTTCAGTAGAGTTTTTGATGATTGCATGACCATCTTGGCACAGAGTCATCATCACTTATGAGTCCGCCTGACAAACCTTATATTTGCTGACACCTCCACTGACAATTCCAATGTATGGATTACTACCAATTTAGCTCATTCACTGAGCTATTTGCATGTGCTGTAAATGGATTAGGTCTCTAAGAGCCTAATATAACACATTCTTTCATTATCTGCAAACAGTGCATCTGCTCTAATCACTTAAAGTCCCTGTTTGAAAGATGTGTCTTTGCTTCAGCTAGAAAAATGCATGTATGCTAAACATAATTAGGCTCACAAATCACAGTATCAAGTACTTATTTTTCAACTGTGGTTACAATGGGCACCAATAAATTATGCTTGAGTCCCACCCTCCACATAAAGAATGAAAAACAACAATAGTAGGCAGCTAAACAAAATGATGATTCTGTCAGCTCAAGTCACTAACTGGACTTTTGTCAGTGATAGTGTACCTTACATTGTAGGTCCATTCCACTTGAGCTCTGCCACAGGAGCACATAATTACTGCCTAAATGCAAATATCTGTTTCCCTCAAAAAAGCTCAGATTCACCTACACAAAATCCTGAATGATAAAAATGAGAACTTACTAACATTTAGAAAGCTTGCTTTGAATATTATAATTCCGGGCAGTGAATCACCACTTAACATGTCTTCACACAGTCTTATTTATTCAACTGCTTTAAAAGTGCTGGAGTCTTTTTTCCCCATGTTCTCAAGTTGTTTTCCCAGTCTTTGCCACAACAATTTCTTAATTTGTCTTCTCTGCACCAGAGAAAACAGTGGGTGCCAAAAATATCACAGCAGCTGCTAAACAAATGTGTGATAATTTAAACAAAACCTTGTGTGCACAGTCATATTGCAGTTTCTCTGGTAACAGTCACTCCATAGGGGCTGGTGATTTCAATCCAGAATACTTTTATTGCAACGCTCTCTGCTGGATGATGTGAGGGATTTTCAAAACCACATCTAATTATCTGAAAACATTTCCAAGAAATATCTTTCTCCCCCTCAGACGCTGTAGCTTCACCCAAAAAGCAAAACAACCACAAACAGATTTAAATGTTTTTCAAAGACTGACCATGTTCTGTTCTCAGTTAATAAAATAAACTCACAGGGAAAATCTCCACTGCCACTCATGTGTGTAAAACAACAAGAGTAAAGGGAAGTTATTGCAAATTGCACTGCTCCTGGCAAATATTGCTGGCATCCTCACTGCAAGCTCCATTTTCTGATACAGTCATGACCTCAGACAAACATTTACAATCATGAACACAGCAGACATTTCTGGTTATTTTTTGGAATCAGAAAAGGATTTTTTTTAAATAAAAATCATAATATCATTTTTCAAACATAGACTGAAAACATAAAAAATGAAATTATTTGCAACATTGCCTGTACTAGTAACAGGAAAAAAGTAAATAAAATAATGAAAGGTGAAAGAAAAAATTCAATTCAAGTGTTGACAATTACAAATCCTTTCAAAGTTATGTGCATTCTGTGAACACTTGGCAACATACCAAACATTAAACTGAAGAAAAAGATTTTTTTTTAAAAGGCCAAGAACCGTCATTTAACAATTCTCCACAAAACCTTGTTTAAAGCATCACATTTATTACTGCGAGTGTAAACATGAATACATTCTGTAACCTTAGGCACACACATAACTAGTACTGGAATGCCGTTTAATATTGTGCTGAAAGCAAAAGGGACGTCCATCAAAACAGAGCAACTTCGCCATTAATAGCCTATGCAACTTGACACAAAATACTATAAAAAGGCAAAATATACATCCATCCATTTTCCAACCCGCTGAATCCAAACACAGGGGTGTGCTGGAGCCAATCCCAGGGCACAAGGCAGGAACCAATCCCGGGCAGGGTGCCAACCCACCACAGGACACACACACGCCAATTTAGAATCGCCAATCCACCTAACCTGCATGTCTTTGGACTGTGGGAGGAAACCCACGCAGACACGGGGAGAACATGCAAACTCCATGCAGGGAGGACCCGGGAAGCGAACCCGGGTCTCCTAACTGCGAGGCAGCAGCGCTACCACTGCGCCACCATGCCTCCCGCAAAATATACACTTCTAACTATATTTTTTCTTTTAAACAGCATATTTCATTTTATTATATGACAATATTTATCATCCATTTCGCCTTATAAATAGCCCATTCACTTTTACCGCTAACCAGATATCATGGTCAACAGTAGCAAAAAGGCCAAACACATTCACTAGCAACTATGGCCTTGTTTATCATGGGGCAATATAAATGTCAGAAAACACTTCAGTCCTGGATATTCTTAGATCTCACACAATTAAAAAAATAAAAATGTATACTTTGACACTTATCAAGTAACTGATTCAGGAAGAAACATTAATGTATTTCACCCACATATCTATTGAGACTAATTAACCAATTTCTTAATTTAGAATTTTCATAGTATGATCTCTATGACCTACCAAAAGAATAGACTACAACTTAAAAAAAATCATTATAGAGCATGACTTAACTTACTTATCACGTTCAAGTTAACAATACCAAAGAATTCACACAAAGTGATCAATAAGGAAAACTAAGGATAAACATCCCAATAGAAAAATCTAACCGAAATCTACACCTGTTAAAAGACATTTAAAGCTCACTGCTGAATATAACTTTCATGTGATAAGCAAACAAGAGAATATTTGTAAATTGAAGAGGCATGTTACTTTTCTTTGGTTAGACTGAAGAGTTTGTCTATAATAAGAAATCTTCTTCTTTCGGCTGCTCCCATTAGGGGTTGCCACAGCAGATCATCTTCTTCCATATTTTTCTGTCCACTGCATCTTGTTCTGTTACACCCATCACTCCTTCTGGCCTTCTCTCTACTTCTCCATCAGATCTGTGGTGCTCTTTCTTGGCATGAAACCATACTGAGTGCTCACTAATCATCACCTCACTTCTTAACCTAGCTTCCGCTACTCTTTCCCATAAGTTCATGCTGTGGCTCATCGATTTTATCCCCCTGTAGTTATTACAGTCTTGCACATCCCCCTTATTCTTAAATATCATCACCAGTACACTTCTTCACCATTCCTCAGGCATCCTCTCACTTTCCAAGGTTCCTTTAAACAATCTGGTTAAAAACTCCACTCCCATCTCTCCTAAACACCTCCATGCTTCCACAGGTACAGTATGTCATCTGGACCAACGGCCTTTACATTTTTCATCCTCTTCATAGCTGTCCCTACTTCCTCCTTGCTAATCCGTTGCACTTCCTGATTCCACATCATCCAACCTCTTCCCTCTCTCATTCTCAAATTACTCTTTCCATCTGCTCAACACACTCTCTTCGCTTGTGAGTACATTTTAATCTTTATCCTTTATCACCCTAACCTGCTGCACATCTTTCCCAGCTCTGTCTAGCCAGTCGGTACAGGTCCTTTTCTCCCTCCTTAGTGTCCAACCTCATCATATGCCTTTTCTTTAGCCTTTGTCACCCCTCTCTTCTCCTTGCGCTTTATCTCCTTGTACTTTTATCTACTTTCCACATCTCTCTGACTATTCCACTTCTTCTTTGCCATCCTCTTCCTCTGTATACTCTCCTGTACTTCCCCATTCCACCACCAGGTTTCCTTTTCCTCATTCCTCTGTCCAGATGTCACGCCAAGCACCCTTTTTGTCGTCACCCTTACTACATCTGCTATAGTTTCCCAACTGTCTGGTAACTCTTCACTACCACCCAGTGCCTGTCTCATCTTCTCCCTAAACTCAACCTTGCAGTTTTTCTTTTTCAACTTCCACCATTTGATCCTTGGCTCTGCCCTCACTCTCCTCCTCTTCTTGATCTCCAACATCATCCTACAGAGCACTATTCTATGCTGCTTAACTACACTTTCCCCTGCGACCACTTTGCAGTCTTGAATCTCCTTCAGATTGACTGTTCTGCATAAGATGTTATCTACCTGAGTGCATCTTCCTCCACTCTTATATGTAACCCTATGTTGTCTTCCTCTTCTGAAAATACGTATTCACCACAGCCATGTCCATCCTTTTGGCAAAATCCACTGTCATCTGACCTTCTTCATTCCTCTCTTTGACACCATACCTACCCATCACCTCCTCGTCTCCTCTCTTTCCTTCACCAACATGTCCATTGAAATCTGCTCCAATCACCACTTTCTGTCCCTTGGGTACACTGTTCATCACTTCATCCAACTCACTCCAAAAATCTTCTTTCTCAGCAATCGCACACCTAACTTGCGTGGCATATGCACTAACAACATTCATCATCACACCTTCAATTTCCAGCTTTATAATCATTACTTGGTCTGACACTCTTTTTACCTCCAAAACACTCTTGACATACTGTTCCTTCAGAATAACTCCCACCCCATTTCTCCTCCCATCCACACCATGATAGAATACTTTGAATCCACCAATGATCCACCTGGCCTTAGTCCCCTTCCATTTAGTCTCTTGCATGCACAATATATCAGCCTTCCTTCTTTCCATCATATCTGCTAGCTCTCTCCCCTTACCTGTCATACTGCCAACATTCAAAGTTCCTACCCTCAGTTCCACTCTCTTTACCTTCCTCCTCTCCTCCTGCCTCCAGACATGTCTCCCCACTCTTCTCATCCTTCTTCGGCCAACAGTAGCCCAATTTCCGCCAGCACCCTGTTGGCTAACAGTACTGGTGGCAGTAGTTGTTAACCCGGGGCTCGACTGATCCAGTATAGAAATTTGTATTCTTGTCCGCATATTAATTTGGCAAAATTTTACACTGGATGCCCTTCCTGATGTAACCCTCCCCATTTATCCGGGCTTGGGTCCGGCATGAAGAAACACACTGGTTTGTGTATCCCCTGTGGCTGGGTTTGTTTATAATAATAAATAATTTTTAAAAATCCACAGCAATGAACTATAAATACTAAACAAAGCAAGCTAAGAATTAGCAAAACTGTAATCTAAAATAAAGTCTCAAAAAAAGGACCCTCAAATGTTGCCTGGAACATCTTAAAGAGAAAAGGAACCTTATATAAAACCTTTAGAAACTTTAAGAAATGCAGTGGGGCATTTAAAAAAAAACCACTAAAAACCCAGTTTTTTAATTTGTTCTTTTCGAAAGTACATTTTAGTTGTACTCTACGTATATAGGCATAGAATTATCATATTCTCCAGGGATTTCCAATCTTTGCTAATCTCTACACTTTCCTGCTTCAAAACGCCACCACCATCCAGATTGAGGCACTGCGCAGCCACCTGTGATGCTCGAATGAAGACAAGTGCCTCAGTTGTCCATGAGACCAACTGCATCGAATCCTTAGATGAAGCTTGGAAACAATGAGGAATAATTTAAGCACATTTATGTTAGGTAAAATGCCCACTGTGGAATCTGTGGCTTTTTAGCCTTAAAACCCCTAAAGATTTCATTTTTTTATCCAGCTTATCTGGAATATTTTTTGTTTTGTCTGTCCTCATAGGCATCTGACTTTATCATTGGACTCATATTTAGAGACTTACATCATGATATTATATATAAGGATGCTACTAATTATATATCTATATTTTATAAGATGTAATGGATGAATTTGTTTTTCATGCTTATTCTTTATTATTTTTATGTAATCTTATTTGTTTTTTCATTTCTTGTAATTTTGAGCTACATTCTTTGTATGAAAATGTGCTATTTAAATATATGATGTTATTAAATCAGAGAAGGCCAAGATTAAGAAAAATAAAATAGAAATTAAACTTTCATATAGCAGAAGCAAAGATTAAAAACCAAACACAAGAACAAATATCAAAACTAAATTAGACTGAGAACAGAGGCACACCCTAAGAAGAGAGACAGGAACCCATACTTGCATGAAGAGAGCAGTTCCATCAGTGTTTATAGGAAAACAGAGAATTCATGGGGAGGTAATAGATTCTGCCATTAATGAGATTACAGAGCAGGAGACAAAGGGCCTTGGTACTGAGAAACATATAACGGATATTCCATGAACCTACAGGGGAAGGTGATTAAAAAATGCTGTGTGTCTAGCCATCTACTTAAGGAAAGATGGTGCCCATGGTGGACTGGCAAAGACCAATTAAAACTGCTTACAGATAGGAGGCAGCATAGGGTTCTCAGATGGGTAGTCACAAGATCAGTAGTCTCTCTCTCTCTCTCTCTCCCTCAAATACATTAGCTGCTAGGAGGAAGCACACTGTTCCTGACTTTGAAGAGTGGGAAGGCTAGTGCAGTGCTTTCGATTTTTGTTCCACTTCCTTTGTCACAGTTCATTTTGATTTTATAAATGTTTTTTGAGGTGTCTGTGTTAGTTTTAAAGAGACATGCCAATTTTCTGACATCACAAGTGGTTGTAAAAGAATGCATAGTATCATCTGTTGACACTACAGCATAATCATTGATTCTCATAATTGATTATTTGACTATGTCTTGAATTGTCATTTTGGTTCCATACAGCCTGTTTGACCATGTCTATGTATATTTCCTAACTTCAGTAACATGTCTTGCATAAGGTGGAGCTTCTCCAGTGTTTGCTAAATGCCTAGCTTCACCAATAATATGGTGATCTCAGTGAGACAACAAGAATTATTGTTCATTATGAATACTACAAGAGCCACCACCATGATTTTTTTGCTTGACCCTGAAACATTAAACATAAACTAATTAGCAGTTCTCAAGATAAGCAGTTTTTTCTAGTAGAGCAGTATCAAAACCTGTACTCCAATTAGTCTCACACAAAAAATGGCACCAAGATTTCATATCTTCAAAAGAGTTATCACATCATGCATGCTGTTTCTAACAGTACTGAAGCCACAACCAAAAAGAAAAGATTGGGACCAAATTTAAATAGAATTTGAGTAGTGTATTGAAAGCAAAGGAAAGATATAATAAGAATTTTTCTTGAGATTTAAAAGATTTTTGCCAGCATCATTATGAAAAGTTCATAAAAAGCCATGTCAATCATATACCAAACATGCTTTACAAGGGTTCTGTTCTAGAAAGAGAGATTCAATTATCCTGGATCACAAAAAGAATCCATGTTTCCTTTAGCATGATTTCACATTAGCAGATTAGCTGGTGCCAGAATGCCAGATTTCAATCAGCTCACACAGTCCTGGTTACACTGATCAGATTCACAGCATAATTTACTAGCCCTTATGGGTTGAGCACTGAACAGCCAATCAAACACGGACTACAAGTCTGAGAAACAGGGCAACAACCTTCCTTCATGCAGAGCAAGAAATTCTGGTGGCAGGGCATATAGTTTATCAGCATATCTGATAAAAGAGGAGAAAAATAACAGAAGCCTCTTTCAAGGAAAATGAGATTATATGGAGGAATATCACTGACAGAGTAAAAGTGTAAGACAGTTAATCAGTGAGACTTGTAAAGTTTGCATAAGAAATTATTGCGTTGTGCAAATAATAAATAATGTGATGATATTAACTTACAGGAAATGCTACAGGCCCTGAAGTGAGCATTGTATTCTGTTTTTTCAATATAAATCATATCCAAAAAGTGTAAGACCCATGACATTGAGTGTTCAGTATATATAAAGTTCTTCTACTTGTTAGTATGAGAGATGGCTGAATCAAACCCTGTACTGTCCTGTAATTATATACCAAAAAGAATAGTTAATTACTTTCATGTAATGGGAAGTGAAGCAAAATGACACATTTTATCACCTAAATGAATCAGCTTATAATATGCAATCCTTCGAGGCAGCTCAAGCCCCGTATTCAAGCAAGCTGCAGTGCAGAAACTGGAGTTCTTTGTGTTTATATATAAAAAGAAAGAAACAGCATTCAAAAACCTTGAAGTGGTTCATCTTCAATGTCAAAAACTAACAGACCTCTCCAGCCTAAGATTAATTTTTCAGGAGAGGAGAACAATGACAAAAATCTTTTGATAAGATAACTGTCCAACAAAGCCCTTTGAAGTATTTGATGAGTTTTCCTTACAATATGGATCAATAATCAAATCATCCGGGTCAAACAGAGAGATGTAACTAGTCCTCATATCTGGTCATAAAACTCTTTCTCTATTTAAACCATGTTGTAATGTGTTACATATTAGCATCAGTTTAACTTCCCATTCATTTCTCTCCTGCTGTGTCTTGTAGTGTGACTTTAAAATCCTTCTCACAGTGTCAATTGCTGCTAATGTAAGGTCCTACCTGACCATCTCGATTGCAATGATTGATTTGGAACCAGTTTAGATTTATTCTTTGGCAGAGTGTTTGTCCTGCTTCTCCCACATAGAGTGCAGTGTTGGGACATTTCATACACAGAATTAGGTAGACCACATTAAATGATCTACAGGAAAATAATCCCTTTATGCAGTGTTCTTGTCAGCAGTGTGGTATAATTACACAATGCATATTATAAATGTGAGCCCACGTTTTACATCTTTCCTGTAGGCAGGGAGATGTACCATTTTCTTTTGGTTCAGTCAGGGAGCTTCAGACAATTAGTTGTTGCAGATTTGGAAGTTGGCTGTATGCCAGGAGGGGAGGTTCTGGGAATACATCTCGCAGCGTGTCATCATTATTTAGTATTGGCAGAAGTTGTTTTATAATTTTGTAAAGTGCATCATGATGTGGGTTATACAGTAGGTGATAACAATGGGGATGCGGTTCATATGAGAAGGTTCTCACTGGGAATGGCAGTAGCTCCTCTTATTTGAGTGTCCACTGTTTTGGGAGTATATCTTTGCCTAATTAAATCTTGTCTGAACTCCTGAAACTGTTTATCCTAGTCTGGTGGATCTGAATAAGTATGATTGTAATGTATTGCTTGGCTGAAAATAATGGGGCACCTTATATGTTTTGGGTGGAAGTTATCACTTCTCAGGTATGTCCGTCTGTCTGCTGGTTGTGAAAAATAGAGTTCACTAGGGTTTTGTCTTTCAGGTGAATGGTGGTGTCAATGAATTTGACTTCTGTTTTTGAGTAATTTAGCTTCAGCTTTCTGTTGGGGTGGAGGGAATTTTACTTGTTATGAATATGGAAGAGGTCCTTCTCACTTGCAGTCCAGAAAATAAAGATGCAATCTATGTAACGGAGATACAGCATTGTTCTTAACATGCACATTGACATAAAATCCTGCTACATTTTTGCCATAAATAGGTTTGTGTAGTGAGACAGCCCATTGCAGTCCCCATTTGTTGCAAGTAGATGTCCTGTCCAAATGAGAATAAATAATGTGTCAGACTAAATTTTATCATTTGTATAACTGACTCCGTGGGTAAATCATGTTGTTTTAGGTATTTTTCACATACCAATGTGCATCATGGGGGATGTTTGTGTATCATCATGGAGGAGGTGTTGTTTTGCTTCATAATGGCTAACACGGTATGTCACCCTACTATTGCTTTTATATGCAAAATTTCAAAAGAAGATTGGAAAGTGCACCCTTTTTTGGAATAGCAGCTTACCCTGTTCAAAACTGGCACCCCAGATACTTGGACTCAATATTTGTAATTATGGCGTTTCAAAGCATTCACCTAAAGGAACTTACAAGGGGTGAAATCTAACTGAGTTCCATTGGGCAGGATGAGTATGACTATAAGTGCCACCTGGCAAACTGTCTAAATTAGGAAAAGCAAGAGGGAAAATAGCAACTAAAGAAGTGCTACAACACAAAACACAAGTACTATTGTTGCCTTATTCCATTACAGTACCCCAAATCTAAACTGTATAAATAAGCATATTAGGCATTTGCAGAAGTGAGAAGACTCCACATTTTATTCTGAAGGAATGAAGGTGATCATCTTTTTCCACCATCTTCAGTTATTATATTGCTCAGAAAATGCTGCTGTTGTTTATTTTCAATTGCCCTTCCTGTGATTCTATTGAATTCCTTCATGATTGTGGATATTTATTTAAATTCCTGCGTGTGTGTATTTTAAGTGTGCGTGCAGGCACCACCTCAAAGTTAGGCATAGTTTTGTAGTCACTTTTCCAAAACGTGTGGCATCTCCAATGTTGTGGAGAAAGCTGCCTTTAGCAAAGACAAAAAAAATTAAAGTTATAGAAATAAAAGGATAACCTTCATGCAGACACTTCTTTGTGCATGCCAGAATGTTTCATTTTGGTCTGGTTACATTTCTCTGTGGAGAATTTGGTGAAGGAGTTGTGCTTCTGTATGAATTGTTTGTTCTGGAAGCAGCATTTCATTTTTTTTTTGTTTGTTTTAAAATTTTTAGTAAAAGTTCAAAGCAAAAGCAGTTAACAGAAAAATAGAAAAAAAATGGTTTTGCAAAGTAAAGAAAAGTTCTTGTTTAAAGAACACTTGCAGTTTCAACATTTTGTTGAATTTTTTGCATCTTAAATAGTGCAGGCGAGATCAGTATTTCTGACTGGACATTTATGACATTTGATCTTATGATGTAATGCTCTGCTCCTTAATGTTTGAGGCTGCAAAACATTAACCTTTCATGTTAATTTAATGGCATTGGTTGCCCCAGCAACTTTGTTGGAATTCATCAGATTCTAACTTGGCATAATTCTATACCAAAATAAAACAACATTCAGACCTCTCACAAAAAATTTCTAACATTAAGAGCTCTAAAAGTTGACAGAGGGCTCACATTTACAGGGCATAATGTGATGAATGCAGACTAACACAAATAAGTCACTAAAATGTGTGTGATTTGGACTGATATACAAGAAAGGATAAGGTTAGTAAGTTAAACACAAATTAGACTAAACAATGAGGATGGAAATAATAATTAAAATATTACTTGATGCAACAGTGGCATTAATAAGCACAAAACCCAACAGCAGAATATAATAATGTTAAAATGATTAAAGCACAGATAAATGAACAAGCAAAGACACAGCATTGGCCAAAAATGCTTGGTTTAGTGCTATACGTATTAAAGATAAAAGTGCCAAACAAGAGTTATATTTAACTTCACATTTAGTATGACATATCTATTACAAAAGGTTGCTTACATTTAAGAGATGAATAAGAATAAACTCTGCTGCTTCAAAGACCCAAAAAGAATTAAGTAGTAAATTCTGGTTTTGACTTTTGTTTGGTTTCAGCTGTAAATATTTCTTTTAACATTTTGCTTTAGTAATAGTTTAAAAATTCTGACTATATGTTCACTTAGCCCCTCAAAAGAACATTTGCTTATCTATCTGTAATAAACAATTGTGCTACTTGAAAATTCCATTGGCTCTCTGAAGCTGGCTACAAGCCCCCCACAGTACTTCAGACTGTCTGTGATGTCACATTTTGTGTTTTATGATTATTGCTCTGCTTACAGTATGTACATTTATACCAATTTCCTCCTTCTGTAACCCTTATGAATAAAATGTTTAACTTTGTTTATTACATGAAGTGTATTTGGTGCACGTGATGAATGGCAAGTCAAAATTGCCTGACTACTTCACAAAAAATCAGCAAGTGAAGAAATTTGAGGCCATTAAAGTGAATTTATGCACTTCATCTTTAAAAAATATGCATTTATTCAAATATATAGATTGGTTTACACACCCCTTTTCTATATACATGTATATTTACAGAAGTTTATATACAGTATATATATTGTCACACGCGTGTGCTTAGGAGGCAGCCAACAAGCCCGGAGGTGAGTGAAATATCGTGAGACAAGGGGTTGATCCACGGTAATAACGCCTCTCTCTCTCTCTTCAGACAAAACGAAGAAATATAAAATACCTCCACTACTTCTGGGTTCCCAAATTGTTGAGCGATCGTCATGTCCTCCTCTGACTTCCAAAGACACCATCACTTCCGTCTCCCTTCGTCACGATGTGACTTCCGGTTCCACCCCGATGACATCACTTCTGACTCCACATCACTTCTGGCTTCCAAAGATGACGTCACTTCTGTCTGACAGCCATAACGTTATCTCCTGCCATCTCATTTCCATCCTCCATATTTTTCTGAATAAAAATGCCATTCTTGCCTATGTACTTTGTCAATTGCTATACAGTATTTTGATCAAAATTTCTGGTCTTTTTTCCATTATTGTCCTTTGGACATTATACGGGGACTGTCCCCAACTCTATTTTGTTGTGTTGGAGTCATATATTTCATCACAATAACCTGCAATTGCCTTGTCCTGGGTATGATGATAATCTGCAAAACTTGGGGGTTGGTGGCAGGATTGGCACTCCAGCCACTACAAAAAACCTTACACTGTTCCAGTGTGGTGCTAAAGTGTCACCTGCTGCAATCGAGTCCCAGTTCAGGTGGTTCGTTGTGTGGTGGATGCAGCAACACGCTATCAGCACATACTCCCAACCTCCTCCTCCTCTCATGTCTTCTCTTAATATTTGTTTGCTTAAACTGAAAAGATTGATCTCTTTTAATCTTTCCTTATAACACATCATACATAATAGTCCTGGAATCTTCTTAGATCTCTAGATCATATGCATGCATAGTATATATACAGTATATGTGTAATTGCTACAGTGTGTTCTGTGGTGCTGTGGTGCCATTCTTGAATGCTGGCAACATCACATTTTATTTCAATGGACAAACTTTAAATCACACTAAGACAGTAAATTTGAAAGTGGCTTTTCACAACAAATTTGATTCCCTTCAGGAAGCCAAGACTCCGTTCAGATATGGAGTATCTAAGCAGCTGTTTTCCAACACAGCCTGTAATGCTGTGATAGACAGAAGCTTGGCAAACCCAGTCCTGCTCTTTTGAATAACTAAAAGGGACAAGCCAAAACTGTCTCATAAAGATTTTATTTATTTTGAGTGCTTATAGGATCAAAAATTTCTGGTGCTCTGTCAAGTTTGTTTCAGATCGCAACTTTTGTTAGAGTTACATTCTCAAGAGGCTTCAGCTTTAGTCGAAGACAGTGAGTAGCTTCTATTTCAGAGGTTACATTAGTAGAACTGTTGGATTATGTTGAGAGTAACCAGCACTCTCTGGCATGGCAAAATGTTTGCCCCGTTTGGTCACAGATCCTTTCAACTTTTATAATTGTTGAACAAATTGACTATCATTTCTGGGTTCCTCAAGTCATGACAACCCAAGATTTGGGTCTAGATTTGGTTTTTGGTTGTTCCTTTTATTGGTGAATAAATGTAGTAGAATGCAGTGAACTAACCTTTGTAGAATAAATGCTGCTGATAATTTTCCACAAAGTATCAACACACAGTGCATACAAAAAACAAATTATAATGTCATGGATTTGTTTTTAAGTGCTGCTTGTGTTGGTTAAAATTCCTTGACAATTATTGGCTCTTGTTAAGAATCTTATTAGATCTACTCCAAGTTACTGGCTTGCGGACATGGGAAGAACACACAGTAACTTGCCCTGTGTTTGTTTTCACATTTAGCAAACCACTCCAACATCCATTCAATATTTCTTCTTCTCTTGAAAAATGCCTGAAGTGCAAATTACTGCTACTGCGTCTCTCTGTACCAATTACTTGTTTCTGTAGCTCATTTTAGTTTGTTGTACATGAACCCAAGACAAGGCCTCTCCTTACACAGATAACCCAAATTTTCTTCCTTTGGCCAAAATAGGAGAAATTACTTTATTTGTGGGATTCATACAGCTTTCACTCTAGTCTTACCTCCTTTTGAATTTGAACACCAGAGGCGAGTAGCTCCGGTAAATCACTACTACACTCTTTTACATATACAAAAGCTGATTTATCTTCTCCATTTTGTCAGTCTTTATACTACATTTGGTGTCTACATCAGGTATGTATAATGCTAGTTATAATAACACAAAGTAGCCCAACAACTCTACAGCTTGAATCCCCACCACCTGTTTTTTCCCCAAACTTACCACCCTGGATAATCTTCTGACAAATAAGTTGTGACAGATAGGGGGCGCTGGCGTCCCCTTGAACCCTCAGATCAGACGCCAGACACCAGATAAAAGTCCAAATGTTGACTTTATTATAATAATAATAATGTGTGAAAGCATTTCCGCCTCCACTATACTTAATAATAAATCAATAATCACAACAATAATCACAATAATCAATAATCCTCCACACCCCCCAGCAGTCTCAGTCACCCTTCCTCCCAACTCGGCTCACTGCTGGGATCTCCCACAGTCCTTTTATACTTCTTGACCCAGAAGTGTTTCTGTCCCTCAGTCCATGTGACTTTATAACACTTCTGGGTCGGGTAAAAACTCCTTTTCTTCAGCCCGGAAGTACGTCATTTCCTCTGTTCCCTCCACTGGGAAGTACTTCCGGGCTATAAGGCAAATAGAAGTCCCTGGGCCTCCCTGCAGCGACCCCCGGCAGCCCCCATGGTATCCAGCAGAGCTGTGCATTAAAACTCCAAGGTCCATGAGGCCCTGCTGGAATTCGGGGCACCTCCATGTTGCAGGGAGGGCTCCATCTGGCGGCATGTGGGTATTGGCCGGAATAAACTGCTGGCCATATATCACAGAGTGTGTAAGACCAAGTGCTATGATGTTTAAAGCAACTAACTATGCTGCTTATGAGAATAAAATCAAAACCACAAAAAGCAACCAAAAAAGAGAAGGAAGCATTTTGTGTGTTGTTTTTCTAGCTAGAATGTTCAACCATAATTGTAGTCAAGCAAGAATTGCAAAGAGCAGTTTACCAAAATTCTATTATTTTACAATAGCCAAAACACTACAGTTAGATAAAAACCGAGTCCAGATAAAAGAGCTACTAGTTGAATCCAGAATTTTAAAATCAAGACTAACTAACCACACTTGCTCACTTATTAAACCTCTTTTTCAGACAAATGGGCTTCTGTGCCGCCATGATAATTATTAGCAATTCTTCATGACGCAAGTCAGGGAGGAGGTCCCTAGCAACCAAGCAAGATCCCCTAGCAATGCATTACCTATTTGTAGCAGCTTCTAACATGGCAGTGGAACACACTTAAAATTAAACAAAATTAAAATCATTCTCAAACCAAGTAATTAAAATCAAGCTTATATACAAAAACAATAGATTGAAAATTAAGCTTCCTAAATATAAAAATCTCATGAACCAAAAGAGAATAAAGATTACCAGAAGCTCAAAAAATGTAACCTGCAAAAGTGGGCTTCCGAATTCTTAACAGTTGGGTAGGATAAAGATAGGCAGAACTGGAAGTGTTACAGCTTCATTGTTCTCAAAAATGCTATAGAGGTTTCTGGCTGTCTTCTGCCTAAGATATTACACTTGTTTGCATTATTTAATCTTCCAGAACATTTGATTGCACTCTGTTGCTGCTGGCTTTCCTTTAAAGAAGAAGCTTTGGTTTAACCTGGGAGAGGCTTGATTCTCATTTATATCCCTTTGAATAGATGCAGTGGTGTTTTTTATCAAGTATTTGATATCTGCCCTATTTGAAATCAGTGCGTAAATATCTCCAATGTAAACTCATTTATGAGACAGCTGCAGGCCAGATGTAGTGTGTTCTTTTCCTATTTATCTTGATGCTTTTATTATAATATCAGTAAAATGACAAATGACGCAGGGCATTATGTTAAGTTCTAAACATTGGTGAGTCAGTTTACACTGGCACTTTGAGCTGAGGTGCTGCCCATAGACAGTTACGAGCAGTAGGTCCAAAACCATTGGTCAGGCTTATAAATACAGCATAACATGGAAGCTTCTTCTTATATTTTGAATGCTTAGTTCTGAAAAACAGATCATGATTAAATGTTCTTAAAAGAATCCAACATCACCTGCAAAGTCCTCCTGAATAAGTCATTTTCATACCAGATGCTGTGTTTTCAGGTGGCAGGATATTTAAATCAAGGATGATTAGAAGTTAGCAAAACATTATTGATGCTGGCAGATATAATATTCTACTGGGGAGGCATTTGTGAGGAATGGAAGGCTCTTACTCTGCATCATAATATTTTAAAAACATCACAAATTCCCTGTACCTCCAGATAGCCCATTTAAAATGTAATTTAATTTTTATGTATTCATCTCACTTTGCATGACAATCAGCAGCACACAGGAAATCAGCAAGGTCGACATCCTATAAACAATACAGTTTGCACTTGTTTTATCATTGAATGTTCACATTTAAACTACCAAAGAGAGTTAATTTAATTTCTTTCATCCTGATTTTTCAGACAATGCTTCATATGTCAGGCTTGGATTCTGAATGTGTCATAGAAATAACTGTCATTTTTTTTAACTTGTCTTTTATTTTATTTTATTTTTTTCTAGTTGTTCTGTTCAGTTAGATTATTATATACCACTAGATTAATTATATACTATTAAAACCAAAATTAACTATAGTTTTGTTTTCCTATTAAACTTTGGGATTATTTTTAAATAGAAAATGTTTATTGTACATTTGCATCAGTATAAAAACGGGCTCTGAATAAATATAAGCACAATTTTAGATGTCCTTTGCTCTAGTTCTTTCATTTCTTGAAATGAGGCTGTCATTTTTGAATAGTTTTTATTTATTATCTCTTGTAATGAGTTCCCATTTTCTCATAATTAGTTTTGATTGTGTTTGGGAAAGAGAGCTACATCACAGGGCCAACAAAGACTGCTTGGCGTACAGTGCAAAGCTTTGCAAAATTGCACTATTGACATTGTGTTATTTATTACTGCTTGTCAGTCATAATTATACTGGAGTCCTCCTCTTGAAAACTGATTATATTTTTATGTGCTCCTCTTCACCATATTTGTTTATTTCAAATTACTATAAGTCTGCAGAAAGTGTTTATTGTATTGATAATTTTATCTGTTCAATTTCTGTTTTCTGTGAAACACCATATTGTTACACTTGTGTACACACCTTTTAATTGGATTAGGTTACTTAACGATTTTTCTGAATTATCTGATACATCAAGCCACATTAGTAAGGAACCTGCAATACACCCATTAAACACCAAATGGCAGTTTTATTGGTTTTATTTTTCCTAGCATGAATTCAGAAGCAGTTGGTTATGAACATTCCTTTCTCCTTTTCTGCATCTTTAATCAAATACAGGCTTCCCTTCTTGTCAAGGCAAATCTGTTGCTGAAAACCACTTCATAATGTGAAATTTCATAACATGAACACATAATCACCATTAAGTTAAACAGAGGAAAACTTCCAAGTGTTCCATTTCCCCAACAAATGACCCCCATTTTTGCTCAGTTGACATCAAATACTTGAACTTTGACAGAATTTGAATTTGAACTTTGACAAAACAAACCTTGCCAAGATATTTGGCCTTCATTTAATATTGTTTAACAAGGCTGTTTACCAACGTTTTATCACATTGAAAGAAAGTACTGGTGTTTCCTAACTCTTTTATGATCTTTGGGAATTATGATGCTCAAGATAATGTGAGAAAACACACAAGACAAATTGATTGAGCCACAGCATATGAATGTAGCATTAGCTATGAGAATTACAGAGACTGGGATTGTGTATCATCAACATCCAACCCCCTTTCAAACATTTAGTCCTGCCCAAAATATCCAGCATGTCCCACATCCGATATCCAGTCCTGCCCCAAAAGTCCTAACCCATTCCATTCCTCAGAGTGCAGTGAGGTGTAATTTAAAGGACTGCAAAGGAGGTTGGATGTTAGTGTTAATGGCACTTGATCTTCATATATACTGTAAATAAATTCAGTTTTATTGTGGTTCATAAAAGGAAAAAGGAACTTTCTTCATATCCAAATTTTTGTGTGTAATTTGTAGGGAGCTTAATCATAAAAATATACACATGGGTGTTGGGTGTTCTCCCTTTGCTCTACTTCTTTTTCTTCTTTTTTTCATTTGCTTTTACCCCTTAAAGATTCTCTTCATAAAGATAATGTCCACACTCCTGAGGCATAATAAAGAAGCTAGCTCAAGACAGTTACTGTAACTACCTTATGTGCTTGATATATTTGCCATGATTTGAGGTTGAATGAACTGCTGGGAATATCTGCATACCACTGAAAATAGCTTTGGGTGGGCAATAAACAAATATTCTCAGTAATACAATATTGGTAATGTGAAGTATAGCCTCATGCTGGTTTGGACCAAAGAAGTGTCCAGTGTTTGAAATCTGTTTTCATTTTTTGGTAGTTGGTGTAGGTTATAAGAGCTGTAGGATTGTGGAGCACAGTAAATTTATTCTTACAGCATATTGTTATTCTTTCTACAAATGTACACTGATGGGTGAAAGCAATCACTAATTGGTTGAGTTAGTTTTGGAGTTTCTAAGCCTTTTTTTGCATAATTTTGGCAACAACATTGAATGATGGTCCATCATCAATCATCATTAATTATTGGCTTGCAGAGTGGAACAGGCTGAACCAGACAAAGTAGTGCTTTTCCCAGATTCTGTTTGATGGATGGAGGCTATTGTTATTACAATTTATTACTGGATTTTTTTTATTCTATTTTGTATAGTTTGGAATTTATAGGTATACTGGCCCAGTTATGTTAGGGGCATTCTCATTTTGAGATTTTTTATAATGAAAAGGCTGAGAGTTCTGAAGAAGAGGCAATTAAAAGGCCAGGGGTCACATTTATAAAACTGCATGGATACAAGTGTTTAAGTATGCTGTCACAAGAATTAGTCCAAGAAATCATAAAAAGGCTTGGGGCAATCACCCATGTAATTCTCCCTGGCTGCAAATGGGTTATGATAGAATTGCACAGATGTGCACAAGTCTGAGTCCAACACAGAACTGATTCACTGGTTGTAAGGTGGTGGCTTTAAAGGCCAAAACAGGATATGATGTCATCAAAGGGGCTGTAATTGGAAGAATCTTCCTCTATAGGCTCGACCCAGATGTGACGTCATCAAAAGGGCCATAACTGGAAGGGTCCTCTTCCGTGGGCTTGGGACCAGAAGTGATGTCATCAAAGGGCCCGGAACTGGAAACGACGTCATCAGCGCCAGACAGAATTTACTGTAAATGGTCTGCAGGTAAGTGAGAAAATGAGTCAGCGCACTCTGCCAGCCACTGGTCTGGATTACTCTCTTTCAGGCCCTTTAGCTGCCTCCCATGTGCACATGTGTGACAATGCGTACACCAAAAAACAGGAAAATATGATTTATAAAACCATGTGTACACAATTTACCCTTTATAAATCACAGTCTTCTTCTAAATATGAGAATGTAAACACACCTCAAACCCTGCCCTGGTTGCCACCCTGAAACAACCCGATATGGGCAATGCTAATCAACCTCATAAATATAAAATAACAGAATTGCCTGTGAGCTGAAAAAATGGTAACAACAGAGAAGAAAGGCAAAGGAAAGAAAGACTGTAGACTGTGAAACAGAAATTCTTATCTCTGAAGATGGGGCATGCAAAGAACTTTTATCCAGTGGCCTAAGCATTGTTTTCACCAACAAGTGGAAAAATGTTAAATGGCAATGCTGCCATCAGTATGGTGAAGTTTACCAGCTATCCCATGCTTGAAAGAAAATAAAAAATGGTACGACCTCAAGGCTGAAGTATCTATAGTCTCTGATTTCAATCTTCGAATGGCATCTGTAATCAGAGATGCCTTATTATGTGTCATTCTGCAAAAGCAGTCC
This sequence comes from Erpetoichthys calabaricus, assembly GCF_900747795.2. Classification (NCBI taxonomy): domain Eukaryota; kingdom Metazoa; phylum Chordata; class Cladistia; order Polypteriformes; family Polypteridae; genus Erpetoichthys; species Erpetoichthys calabaricus. The sequence goes on along the minus strand of NC_041400.2, from coordinate 102,728,407 downwards.
GGAAATATGGACTGTACAGCATTGTACACAGTTGTCAGAATTTTAATGACAATCTGTATCATGAGAGATGGTTACGACTGCTGCAGTGAGGATAAGGTAGCCTGTATAAACTGAAGAAAACCCAAGTAAATTCTTAAGCGCAAATATGCAGCATTGGATCTCTTAAAAAGCAACTAAAATAATGGCTATGCATCGTATTCATTACTTTTGAGGTTTAATACGTTTGCCACACCATTGTAATAATGACTTGGTGGTGTGAATTATTATACCCAGGTGTCATCGTTTAGCTGGTGTGAACCACTAGGGGCACCAGAGAGCCCCAAACCCCAGACACAACTTTGCAGAGACAAAATCCTGTTTAAATAAAACTGATTTATTTGTACAGTTATCTTTCACAAAGGTTCAAAAGCACAATCACCACAACTCTCCTCAGTTTCTCTTCTTTTTTTTCTTCTCCTTGACACCACACAGTCAAGCTTTGTTCACTTTCATCTATCTGTCTATCTACCTGACTCTAACTCGACTGGATGAGGGCAGCAGTCCTTTTATATTGGCTAACCCGGAAGTGTTTCTGCTCTTCCACCCACATGGTCTGCAAGCACGTCTGGGGTATGCAGAAATCCCATGCCTTATGGCTCTTTCATTTTTTCAGCACCCCCTGGCAGCACCCATGGTATCCAACAGGGCTGATATAAAGAACTCCAAGTCCCATAGTGCCCTGTGGGAACCTGGGGCACCTCTGCAATCAGAGGAAGTTGCCATTTAACATTCTGGGGGAGGCAATGTACTGAATCCATTGTTCTCCCCAGTCCTTCCATTATACAGGCTCTCGGCCTGGGACATCTGTGTATTTCTCCAGGCACTGACATCCTCTGCCTCTGTTCTGGGCAAGGAGGAGTTTTCTTTGCTCCATTTCTTGGAGTGGCATAGGGCTGGCTTCCTGTCTGGTTAAGGAACCACCCTCCTTCCCAGCCAGGATGCCCACCTCTGCATATTGTCCATCACACTGGTTTGGTTGCATCCTTCATCAAGGGCGTCATCATTTTTCAGGTTGTCCAAAATGTTGTATACAGATGGGTCAGAGTTTCTGCAAATACAAACACGTTGCCCTGTCAAGTTTTTCTTTACAAATCTTGACTTTTGCATGGACTTGCATACACAACTTTTATAAATGTGATCACACATGAAGAATGTATAAGGAGCAACTGAAGTCTATTTTGAGTTTAAGCTGTAGCAGAAGTTATGGGATGAACATATAAGCGTTAATTGGTATTAGTAATTGTGCAAGTTGGTACAAAAGAAGCATCTTGCATGTAGAAGCAGAAAGAAGAAAGTGTGACTGACAATGCTGAGGTATGGATTTACTAATTTAAATTCAAGTTTAGCTCTTATGAGTGACTAGCTGTTTTATTCGGCCTCAGTTATAGTGCCATTTGTTAATCGGATGTATCAGAAGTACTATGTAACTAAGTACTTTTCTGTATACAATATTTGTATTTATTTATTTATTTTTTTGCCAGGGGCTAAAAAAATTTTTTATACACTACTGAACCCCTGAAAATAGAGGTAACTGTGTATAAAAATGACTACCTTTTCTAAACAGCTAATATGTTTATGTTAAAACCCTTGAATTAAAGCTAAAAGTCTATACTTCAATCACATCTTGATTGCTTGGTTTCAAATCCATTGTGGTGGTGTACAGAACCAAAATTATGAAAATTATGTAACTGTCCAAATACTAATGGACCCGATTGTAGATAATGGTAATTACCAGAAACAGATGAACATGTGCTAAAGTTCTGCCAAAAACTGTGTGGAATGAGTAAGGAAGTTAAAGAGTATAACTGGAAGTACAGAAGTATTGTATTTGGAGTAAAAGGGATTTTAGGAATGAAGGTAAGGTCAAATAAATTAGTAAAAGGCTACAGTAGAATTGTTGTTAAAACAAGTTGGGTGGCAGTTTCTTCCCATGTCTACCTCACCCTCCAGTATATCACATAAATACAATGAATAAGAGAAGATGTAGTGAGTGGGTGATGCCCTCTGTGTTTTATCTTGTCACTGGCTCTCCTGAGTCTAGCTGTCTGTTGTTATTAACTTCCCGATCTCTTGGTTTTGTTTACTGTGGTCTTGTTTAATAGAAAGCTCTTTCTAGAAACTTCCGGATTTAGTTTTTAATCCTGATCTAATTATAGTATTTTTGAAATTTTAAATATAGAGTTTTATATTTGCTCTGAATTTAGATATTTTAATGTTTGTGTTTTGTAATTTTTTTAAAATTGTTTTGATTATTAGAATCAACTGTTTTCTTATTTAATTAATAATTATTTGGTGTCTATTTGGCAATTATTTGTGTTTGTTTCTCTATTTTTTTTCTTGTTTATTCCTTTGTGATTTATTTCTCTGTTCTTGCTTTTTTTCCATTTTTAATCATTTGTTAACTTAAGAAGTCAAGGTGGTGCTGGTCTTTTGTGGTTAGGGCGTTATTCTAGTCCTTATGGATGATCCTTATGGTATAATCATGATAGGCTTCAGATATAGGACCGACAAACATACAATATGAAACTTGTCTATATTTTTTCAGATCATCAGTGCATGCAAAATAAAAATTAAGAGTGGGCACTTTTGAAAGAGAACTTCCCTCTTACAGCCAATAAAGACAGGTTGACCTACAGTGCAAAAAACTATTGATATTGCATTATTTATTACTGCTTGTCAGAGATAATAATAGTAGAACCCCACCTTGAAAACTAATCATGTTTTAATCTTTTCACATTTTTCCACTCCATATGTATTTATTTAGCATTAATTAAACTAGACTGCATGGGTTTATGATATAAACTGCATGGGTTAATAGTATAAAATATACACATTATATTTTATTTATAATTTATTTTTATTAGTCTTATCATTAAACTCATATATGCCCCTTTTACCTCGATTAAATTAATTAACAATTTGTGTGAATTTTTTGATACTTCAGGGAATTAGCAAGGAATCCACAATACACCCATCAGACACCAGATGGCAGTCTCATTCTTTGGGTTGGATTATTTTCTAGTATGAATCAAGAAGCATTTGCTTCTGGATGTGCACATTTCTTTTGTTCTCTCTTGTGCCTACTTGCTTTTGTATGTTAAAAATGACATAAACAGTTTGAACAGGTGGGTCAAGTTGTCAGCTTACTTAATATTTTTTATCAAATCATTATTTTATGTGAAGTAAAAATTAACACTGACAATTTTTGAAAATGATCACTAATTTAATGTAAAAAGATTGTAACAAAGATGCTTTTTCGAGACAAAACATTCTTGATATTTTATATATGTAATACTACTATACTGCAGGGTGGCATTGTGGCGCAGTGGTAGCACTGCTGCCTCACAGTAAAGACATCAGGTTTTGCATCAAGGGTCCTCCCCGCATAGAATTTACATTTTCTCATTTTGTCTGCTTAGGTTTACTTCCACTATCCAAAGACGTGCGGGTTAACTGAATCGGCAATGATAAATTTGTCCGTGGGTGGGTATGGTGTATGGGTGTGTGTGGTGCCCCGTTCAGGGTTTGTTTCAGCCTTATGCCCTGAGCTAGCTGGGATAGGTTCTCAGACCCCCGGCGACCCTGATCTGGATTAAGCAAGTTGGAAAAATGAGTTGATTTATTATACTATGACTGTGCGCATGGTTTTAATGACATTTAGTAAGCAGGTTCAAGCAGTACAGTATTGTTAGATACTGGCCTGACAAGTACTTCATTATGTTTCAGCAGCTACGTTTTTACATAATTTACAGTTGTTTAAATATGTTATTTAATTTTGAAATGCAAAATATGGTAATTGTACACAACCATTAGCACTGCAATTTTGGAAGCATAATACATTAGTCTGATTCCCAAAATTATCACACATGCAAGTTATGCTCAGTTCTGTACACATTTCTATATTCTTTATCATGAATGTGATTTTGCTGTAAGATTAATAACAATCAATCAATCAACTTTATTTAAAGTGCAGAATCACCATGCAGCATGACCCCAATACACTGTACAAATAAGAATAAATGTGACAAGATAAAAAGTAAGTAAATCAAAATTGAAATTAAATGAAAACAACAATGTCAATGTTGAAGGAATAATAAATACTGTAAAATGTGTATAAAATGACATTAAAACACCAAGGTAATGTATGTCAAGTAATAAAAAGGAATTTAAGGAGTATTTCAAAAACAATAGACCTGACTTAAAAGTGGGGCTGAAGTTAGGTTTTTAGTCCTAATTTACAAATATCAAATGTGTTTTCTTAACAGGGGGAAGGACCAAAAGACCACCATTAGAAGAGTGAAGTGGACGTACTGGAGTGTATTAGCTCGGCTAAGTAATGTGATGCAAATCCATTCAAGCCTTATATGTTAAAAGAAGAACTTTAAAATCAGCTCTAGATTGTATTGGTAACCAATGAAGAGGAGCTAGAATGGGTGTTAAATGCTCAAATCTTATTGTTTTTGTCAAGATTCTAGCTGCAGTGTTCTGAACAAGCTGAAATAGCTAATAGCTCTATCGTACTGTAAGGTACAATAATTGATTCACAACTGTTTGAATTTCAAATATCATATATAAAATATGAATTATCCTTGGAAAGCTTGAAAGTTGTGATGTGATGAAGATTGTCACCCAAAAAACTTGATATGGTCAGGGCGATTCTCTTCAACCCACAAGCTGGATACTCTAAATTCACTTTAGTTCATATTCGTTTGTATGTTCCTGTATAATTATTGTCTTACAAATATTTAGGCAGAATGGAAAATGTTAAAGTGACTAAAAAACTTGCTATGACAAAATAAGATGTAATAAGATGTGTACACAGATGTTCAGTTCTAAATACAGTATATGGAATAATGTGTTTTCTCTGTTTTTTAGCAGATGAATAGTTATCTTTTTCGAAACAAAATAACATTAAGTAACAAAATAATAATTTAGGAAAATGGCATGGATATCTGAACCAAAAAACCCTGCTGTAAGTAAGAATATTTGCAAGTCCTTCAGAATTAATCTCATATTTTCTAGTTGCTGAGAGGAAGGTTTACCGGTGATCTCTTACTTTTACTTTTGGTGTTGTTTCGGTGGCTTATTGTCTTTTGCTGGTTTCTAAAGATGGCAGTGCCATCATGACATTGTAGAGTATGAATGTGCATCATATCACAGCACCCACTAATTGCAGTAAAAGGAACTAACGAATATAAAGATACTGTTAAAATTTTCAGTCTCATTTGAAAGTCAGGTAAAATCATTGTGATGTTCAATTAATACTTCACTGTTATTACTGGTAATGTTTTTTCACATTGTTTTATTATTATTATGTTTTTTCTACTTGTGAGTACAACTTTTAAGTGCTTTGCATGCCTCATTTTTTCTGCTACTTAGTTAGGTAGGTAATCATGCCTTGTCTCAAATCGGGGCGGTTGAGTGAAGTAAAACTTTGCAGGATCCACCCTAAAGGTTGTGTATCTTTAGTGTTAAGGCATGCTGGTTATCCCCTTTAAGTATCATCAGGAAGACTTCTCAAGGCACCACTCTATCTTGTGTTGTCTGTTTGTCTTGCTCTCCATTTCTGTGGTGCCGTTAGATTTCCCACTTCCAAGGCATCAGACATAACTGATACCATTGTTCCTTACTATTACCCCATTTGCCCACTTCAGTGTCCTTGATCCTGAAAACCTTTCCCCAATAACATCTCCCAGTCTGCTTATTTCTACCTGCGTACCATTAATTGTATTCGCCCCTCCGTCACTCCCCACACCACTGCTATTCTTGTTCATAGCCTTGTCACTTCTTGTCTGGATTATTGCAGTTCACTTTTCTTTGGTCTTTCTCTCAAATCTCTTTATAAGCTTCAACTGATCCAGAATTCAGCTGCCTGCATCATTACTAGAACCCCCTCCATTCACCATATCACTTCCATCTTGCAGCATCTTCACTGGCTTCCAGTTAAGTTCTGCATTCAATTCAAAATTCTCCTACTAACTTTTAAGGCTATCCACAACCTTGCCCCTTTATCTGTCCGACCTCCTCCATGTTGCCATTCCCTCCCGCACTCTTAGATCCTCTTCATCCATCCACTTGACTGTCCCCTTCGTCCGTCTTACCACTATGGGTAACTGAATGCTCTACTCCCCAGCTCTGGAACTCATTACAATCTAAGCTTAGAATTATTGAATCATTTTCACTTTTCAAATCTAAACTTAAAACTCATTTGTTTGAGACTGCTTTTTCTCTTCGATTACAATTGCTCTGTCTGATTTTAATTTTTTGTATTTTAGTTTTGTTTATAATGTGTGTTTCATCTATTGTTTGGTGTCCTTGAGTGTTTAGAAAGTCGCCTACGAATAAATAAAATGCATTATTATTATTATTAATTTGAGCAGTACCTCAATACAAATGAACATGTCATTTATATCATACACAGGTAATGCACCCTGTACTTATTTCTCACAAGGTTTGGAGATGTATAACATATATAAGTACATCATGGCTTTGTTTCCCCTGTTAGATTTTCAGCTCCTCAGGCAGAGTTTTCCTACTTTCCCAAAGCACTGTTTTCATAATCATAATCATAATCTGTCTGTGTCTTCTAGTGATAGTTAAAAATAAATTTACATGCTGCATTATACTCTTTGAAACCCCCAACTCACAAATGAAACTTGCACACAGCCTTAGTTTTCTTTTGCTCAAAAAGTTGGAAAAGTTTGTTCCAGATTTTAATTTTGAAGAGGATGACTTTATGATGTCAATACTGATACTGACCGTTGTTGACACAGCTGAACACCTGACTCTCATGTTTAGGTCCTCCTCTTGGAAAATGAGGAGGCTGGTAACAGGGCATTAGCCAGAGATACTTTGGACTCTCAATTCCAAGGTAAAAGTGCTATTTATTCAGGTCTTTGGCAGAAAGATAGATGCAGATTAGATGTATCCAAATTGTATTTAAATTTAAATTGTTGCTATTCTTAAAATGTTAACATGTGCAGGTGCAGTTTATACTGCCCCTTTGGACGTTTTCATGACATTTGTCTCTCATTACACTCAACATTTTATGCTTCTAGAAACTGATCTGCAGAACAGTTTATTTAAATTATCCATCAAACAGCAATCAAGATCTCACTTTCATGTGCAGGAAAGGAAAAATATCATTGAAGATTTTATAATGCTATAATGGTAAAGAACGAATCAAACATTAGCAAGTAATGTATTGTTCAAGAGGTTTTTAATAGATAATTGTAAATCAAGTAAAGTCGGAGTTATGTTTATGTATTTTTTTTTGTGATTTCCATTTACTTTTCTGAATTTTACCTTTAAATATGTATACCTTGACAGGTGAGAAATTAATCCTAGCAAAGTTTGTGTGTACGAGTATTACCAATAATCCTAGTATAGGGCGGCACGGTGGCACAGTGGGTAGCGCTGCTGCTTCGCAGTTAGGGGACTTGGGTTCACTTCCCGGGTCCTCCCTGCGTGGAGTTTGCATGTTCTCCCCATTTCTGTGTGGGTTTCCTCCGGGTGCTCTGGTTTCCTCCCATAGTCCAAAGACATGCAGGTTAGGTGCATTGGCAATTCTAAATTGTCCCCGGTGTGTGTGTGTGTGTGTATGTGTGTGCGTGCCCTGTGGTGGGCTAGCGCCCTGCCCAGGGTTTGTTTCCTGCCTTGCACCCTGTGTTGGCTGGGGTTGGCTCCAGCAGACCCCCATGACCCTGTAGTTAGGATATAGCAGGTAGGATGATGGATGAATCCTAGTATACTAAAACAGGATTTCTTTGCTCCTGTAAAATGTCATCTTCCTCCTCCTAGACTCCTGAGCATACCTGAGTTGCTAAGCTAAAGGAACCCTTTGTATATTTCAAAATTCGTTTATGTTTAATCTTCAGTACTATTGTTTGCTAAGTGGTTTGGTTAGTTCACCTCTCTTGTACATTCGTTTATCATTCATTACACTCGCAATTCCATAAAATTACAATCTGTACTAAAACACATACCATTACTCGTACAAGTGAAGCTGCTGTGCTTGTAATAAGTCACTCTTCACACAGGACTTCAGCCTGAGACACTACTTCTCTCAGTCCTCATATCCAATGGAAAAGCAAACATTTTGACTCAGTAAGCTCAATGACATATTCTGTAGCAAGAGATTCTACCACTACTCTTCTTCACTGTAGGGGTGGTAACATTACTTCACAACTTCTTGTAACAGATTATTCTCTTAACTCTGTCACAATACACATTTTATATCTCATGGGTCTTTTGATACCAAAGAATGAAGAAAGTTTGTGCATGAATTCGTTATTTAGTTCTTAAGAGACATCAGTACATGGAAAACAGCAGGTATACTGTATAACGGGAAACAAGCAATTAGCCTAGCATCTCTTCTTTATTCTTTTGAATTTGCAAAAAATGGAGATCACCTGAATGTAACAGTAAAGAGGAAGAATCCCCTAGAAGGGATGTCATTTAGCCTATTAGATATAACACATTAGCATCTGAAAATTACCTATTTAGTTTGCTTGACTAATCAAATTTTAACATTTCTCACATTCTACAATGGCTTACAAAAATAATGAGATAAAAATTTGCAGATGATGCAGAGATTAAATATGCAAACTGAACTTTGTAGCTTCTTTAAAAGACACCATTAACCACCAGTAGTTCACCATGTTGTTGGGCTTTTATCCATCACCCAAGAGTACCAAAAATACTGTACTTACTATATTGAACAAAAAAAATTGTTATGGGTTTCCCAGCTGAAGATTAACTGAAAATTTTGAGATGACAACATTTTATATCAGTCTGTTTAGGCCCTTGTTGCCCTTTAACTTCTTCACTTGCCTAGACAGTACACTGCAAAAAATGAAATCTAAGCAAGTGAAAATTATTTATATTATGACATTAAATCTTCTTTTCCTTATTGTAAGAATTATTGACTTATCAAAAAAATGTATTTACAATTATTTAGCTTACTTTAAGAAATCTTGTCAATTAAATTTTGCTTACCCCATTGGCAGATTTCTTTGCTAAATAAAAACAAAGCAACTCCCAAATTATTTTTTTGTCTAGTTTTTGCATATGTATTTTTTGCAGTGTACTCATCAGCCTGCCTGTTTTTATACTTATTTTTTTTTCCTAAACAAATCCATTTTTTATTACACTTTCTACTTTCACTTTACACAAAATATAAAAATATATGAATAATTGGCTTGTATATTTTGTATAAATTGTGACAACTATGGCAGAAACCTCATAACCTGTATACTGACAGTAATACTAAATATTATAGCATTTTTAATTTTATTGACATTAGTGATGATAGTGCAAACCAGTATAGAACCAAGTTAAGTGACCAATGACTAACAACCTGTACTTTAGAAATTATCAAAATTCAACAGTGCACAAAACCCAACCCAGCCAACTTTCTAAAAGGTTCACTTGCTTTGAGATAAACGACAGTCTAAATTACTTTCACTGGTGTCTTTTTTACATAATTGAAGTATTTTTACTCCATACCTCATTAAATACAGCAGAATAAGACATTGTATTGCAGCAGAGAGGAGAGACGCCCTCTGAAGTTACTGGAGCACAGCGTGATTTTCTGCTAGTGTGCAGAATCCTTTTTAATTGGTACTTGAGAGTAAAATGTCTTCCACAATGTAACCTTACTATATCTCTTAGGCAGATGAACGACACAGCCATGTCTATTTGCACTGAAGCAGCAGAGGTTAAAATTACATGCTAGACATGCACCTTCAGCCTTTGACCTGTTGGACCATAAATTTTGATTTGACTGACAATAATCATGGGAAAAAAATGAGTTTTCCATAGATGCTTAAAAAAGAAATGAAAAGTGGCATCTTTTTATCAGTTCAGCACTTTGTTTTCCAATTTCATTCTTATTAGGCAAAGACAGGCATTTCCTATTATGCAGAGGCTTTTAAAATCTTTTGTAGTATATTATTATTTAGTATGGGTTAATAATAATAATAATTCTTTGCATTTATGTTGCACTTTTCTCACTACTCAAAGCGCTTAGCAATTGCAGGTTAAGGGCCTTGCTTAAGGGCCCAACAGAGCAGAGTCCCTATTGGCATTTTCGGGATTCGAACCGGCAACCTTCCAATTGCCTCAAACTCTAGAGACAGATCGTCAGAGAAAGCAAAGTGTAGTGGGAGGAACACTTTAAAAATGGACATAATACTTGAACATGCATTTTATTTTATGCCAAATTTCAAACATCTAACATGTTTGGTAGATATATGTAAGTATATAGATTTTGAATGTCGTGTTAGACAGATGGGCATCCCAATGAGGATGGAAGTTGGTTTCTGGCCAGAAAGTGAAGGCCACAATGTAAGGGCAGGGGGGTGTCTGCCTCCAAAAGTCATATTCTCCGCCATACACATGGTGTCAGTATCCCACAGGTGGGACACCCATAGGAATATACATAGGGCAGGCTGAGAATTGCAGTCCCACGGTGGCAGCGTCCCCCTGTTGGTGTTCTTGAAAGCTGCCAGAGAAAACTGCAGGGGATTGTTATAACCCCTTTAAAGGACTGTTGCCTGATCCAGGAGTGCTTCCAACATGCAATGCTGTGAGATCAGACATACCCCCATGTCTGGCATTGCAGAAGCTGAGTTTCCTGCATGGGCAGTCAATGTCAGCAGAATTGTGGACGAGGCTTCAAGGGAGGTGTGGAAGGAGGAAAGAGATTTATTGTGTTTAAACCCAGGACTGTGTTGTGTAGTTGTGTCTGGGGGTTTTGGGGTTGATGATGATGATGATGGGGTTGATGGCCACAAGATGCATAAAAGTGTAAAGTTGCAGTGAAAGTGACGCTGAAGATCATACAATCATGCAGTGAGTTGTTAGTGGGATTTGAAAGTGTCATCATCTGGTATAAAAGCTCCAGTCCCAGACCATGCTAAAAATATAAAGGAGCAGGAGTCTATCATAAAACAGTGAGCATGACCAAAATGTAGAGTTTAAAGAAATGAATATGAAAGTGATAAAGGTTAGCTATAACACTGTACAGCTGGAACACGTTAAACTTCATGAGCAGAAACTAACTTGAGAAGCTTTACCTAATTGACTAAGAACAGATGAACGTCCAAATGCAAAATCACTGAGGTAGAAAGCCCTTGATTAATGATGAAAAGGTTATTTGAAGTGAAGGTAAATTAAACTTATTCAGAATTTCTCTTGTTATAATAATACATTTCAATCTAATTATTTTAGTATTTGTGGCAGCACATATGCCTAGTGTACAGACCTACAATTTTGGGGCCCTGAAGCTTGAACTGTTATGGAGGCTTCAGTGTGTGGGTAACCACTGTTGTCTTCTTCAATGGGGTTGTTCCATGACAAATCACCACTAATATTTTAAAAAACTACATCTTAGATTTTGATTAATAATTACTGTACTGAATAATCTCACATGTCAAAGTCACTGGTGTGAATTATAGTTTTAGAGTTATTTGGGGATGAAAATGAAAGTTGCTCCTGGGGCTCCTCTGGGATTAGGGGCCCTGAAGAATAAGTTTAAATTAATTTCAGAGTAGTTTCACAACCGAATGTTTCCTACCAATGTTACATAGCGGCATTTTAAAACTATGATAAAGTGGGTGGCACACAATAGTCAGCATTGATGCCTCTCAATTTCAGAGAAGCAATTGTAAATCCTAGTGTCTCATCCATGGTTGGTTGGTGTTTTGAACTTCATGTTGCCAAAATTGGTGGATCACCAATCCCCATTCCCCTGAAATGGGGGAAATTAAATTAAGAAAGTTTAGTTGTAAGTTATTTGGAGGATGTGAAATAAAGAAATTACATTTCCGTCAGCAACAACTGATTCTTTACTCAAAAAAAGCAAAAACTGCTTTCATCTTATGAGGACACAGCCATCAAATGTCAAATGGATAGTTATGACGAGTTAAATTGCCAAAGATCATTGGAATTAATGTAGGAATTTATATGACATGTATAATATTTTTATAGGTACGTTAGGTGTTAAATTGATGTTAATCTTATGGTGAACCATTCCAGTTTATATTTAGAAGGCTATTCTTCCATTGTCATAATATCTGAAAGTCTTTCTATAATTGTGCATATTAACAAAGCAGACCCCAGTTATGTTTTCTCATTGGTAAAGCTGTGAGTTTATGGCATGCAGGTTGTGAATTAATTAAATTTCTCTTTGTATTTCTTAACATGAAATGGAGTGGTGACAAGTCGTTTGAAGTTTATAGGGCCATGCTTTGTCTCATTGGATGAACTTTAATCTCAGACTTAAACTTTTTTGTTTAGGTTCTCATACTGTCCTTTTGGAAAGCATGTCTATGCATCTCTATTATTATATGTTTCAATGTTTTTATAACTTTATTCAGTGTTACAGTACAGTATATAATTTTGAGTTTTTGGCGATTATTGTAAAATTTGACTAATGATTTGACTGCTATCGTTATAATTAATGCTGGAAAGATGTAGCCCTTTTCTAAGGACACACACTGGAACTAAGGCTTGAAGGTTCATGATGTGAATATTCATATTTGGTGGTCATTCTTTAATAGTTAGGGTTTTAATTAAATGAGTTTAAACTGTGTGACTTTCTGAACTGGAACTTTCGAGTTTCTCCACCACTGTATGTCACTCGATCAACTTTCTTTTGTTGTTTATACCACTGCTTAAACCAACAAATGGTACATTTTTCCTTGCCTCCACTTGTGAACTTAAGGGGCTGTTTATATTGATTTGCACATTACGCCAAAGAGGTGTAATTGTGGGAGGATTCGGGGTGGGGTGGCAGGCTTGTGCACGTTACATTTCACGCTGACCGGGATTTATGTAGCGGAAGAATGTGGAAGTTGGCGTACGCACAGACTTATGCATCTGGATTTTTTTGTGTGTACGCACATATCTGTTTTTGTCCTTATGCCATGTTTTAGTGTGAATTCTATGCACGACACTATACATGAGGCACGTGAAGACTAACTTGGCAGCCACTACCAAATGGAAAAACCAGGTCTGAACAGGACACTAGTCCATTAAAAGCATACCAAGCACTCAGATCTGTAAAATATTGATTTGTTAATGTATATAGTTACAATGTTTAACTTTAGTACTGTAATTGTAATTAAAGCCTACTTAAGTACTGGAGGAATTGTTATAAATTGATATGCTATAGCTCAAATTTTCAGGTACAGTGTAACAGGAGTAAGAAGTACATTAGATAAACCGATTTGTGGTTTCTAGTAAATAAAAGGGTGTAACATATTTTCATCATTTTTTTTTATCATGATGTTGAAGAATGGCAACGTTTTGCAATATTGGTTAGGAATGCAATTTAGAAATTCACTTTATTTTGTACATGTAACTATTATTACTAGTAGTATTAGTGCTACTAACCTGTCTTTTTACTGTTGAAGGAACAAAAAAAAACCCCAGGTAAAATATGATGTTACTGTATCATACACACTCTACACACATGACAACTCAACTGGACATCTACATTGTTCAAGTCAGGAAAATGACCTACTGAACTGTTTTGCCTTAAACAAATCAAATGGTCTGTGTACTGAAATTCTATTTATAACGTATGTGTCTTGTAAAGTTTGGAAAGCCAAACTTAACTTAATGTCAAAAGTATGCAAATAGTTAAACATGTACAGTTGGTATAGGCAAGGTTCATTGTTAAACTTGGATTAACTTTTCTTAATCTTCTTTCCCATTGAGTTTCTTTCAATATGTAAACTATCGATAACGGGAGCCTATCAAGGCAAGAGTGGGCTTAGGCACTTTATCAAGTTTAAAAATAAAGTCAGTTCCTCACATGGCACTCTCACACACACCCCTACTGTTATTAACACTTGGCTAATTAAGAGTTTATAATCCAAAAAGTCTTTTGAATATGAGAGAGACCCTGGGAGAAATGTACCTAAACACAGAAACATCATAATAAGTCTACACTAAGTGTAATTCATATTGAGTTCTAGGCACTGTGATACAGCATAAATGTCTGCTGCTCCTTCAATTTTAATGCATCTTTCCTTTTAAAAAAGTGTTATCTATGTTATGCATTTAAATTTTATTATTTAGAACAGTTGTTAGCATTTTCTATAATATATGGAAAATGGTTTTTGCAATACTTACTGTATCAATATTTCAATTTTATTAAGATTAAATGATTATTCTAAGCTGTTGGTATATTGTGACATTAATTTTACATACATGCTACAATTACTGTTTAGTATTATTAACATTATCATTTAGCATTTGTCGAAAAAGGTAACATTAGCATTACCTGATGTTACAAAATATCACAAGGTTTCAGAGTACATCCATCTTCAAAATAGATTCAGCTAAGGCAGATTTTTTTCTATAGCTTGAATGAATTACGGGCAGGAGTTTTTCTGAATTGCTTGTCAGAATATTACAGAAAGCAGAATATTATACCTACAAACCATAAAATCAGTGCTTCAGATGGAATGATTGAGATAAGCATCTTAGAATTCCAGCTTAAGCTGAGAGCATGTCAACTATAATAATCATGCTGTTAGACAGCACTTCTTGTAATATTTGGAACTATTTCCCAGCCTTGGGGTAAAGAATTCTACTTAAATATATTTCGGTCCTTAAGTAGAGACTAAACAAGAATCTAATACCATTTGAAGTAAAAGTGAGATAATAATGTACAAAACATTGCAATGTCCTGCACCTCAGGATGACTGCTAATATCATCTTTTTTTTAAAACATACCATCCAGTATCACTTCCATTACATTTTTCACAATTTCTGTAGCTATCCTCCACTTAGGTATCTGTCTTTTTTTCTCCATTATAGAGTCATTTGTTCAGAGTCAACAGTAATCCAAATTTGCACTTTATTTCTGCACTAAACCTCTGCCACAAACACACATATTCTTTCAGTGCAATACACTTAATGTTTTGGATCTGGCAGTCTTGGTGTCCTTTATGATGTAGGATACAAGCTATTACTTTTAAAAATAAAGTACCATGTAGCAACCAGCTCCCACTGGAGCCTCATCTATAACGCTTGCATATTTCAGAAAGAAACAGATGCTGACTTTCAGAGATATCAACTGTATGACATCACGTTTGGAGCCTGACTACATAAATAAGGTCTTTTACTGCCTGCACATCTTCAAAGAACCTAAAAACCCCTGGTTGATTTACTCTGTGGCAGGACTACATTTTATTTATGCTAACCCCCACCATCTTATTCTCACATGTTTTACTTACTGCATTATTTGGAATCCTCATGTCATACTTTTTTGGCCTCCTTTGTTATTAAGAGGATTAGAATTTTTTTAATCATTACTGTTTTTTAACCTAATTCCAGGTTCATTTTGTTTTTGTTATGTATTGTTGTTGATGTCCATGGCCATCTTGTTTCTGGGTTTCTAGTCATGCAATGTGACACAGATGTGCATGTGATGTCTCTTCATCTCAATATTATTTTAGATAGTGCCGCACGTCTTTGAGTATTCTCTCATTGCATCAAAAAAAAAAAAACATTTACTACAGCTCTCAATTTATTTCATTCTAGTGTTAAGAGGAAGCTAACTGGTGTTTCCATGAGGGTTTAGCATTGGGAGTTCGGCTTTTTTCCTTGAGTTTTATTCTTATTTTGTGTTTTGGATTAGTTGCTCAGAATCTTTGTTATACAGTATGTTTTGACATTTTCCTAGCCCAAGATTTTCAACACTTAGTCAATTTTCCGAATAAAACCCTCAGGGGACTGTTTTTTTTCTTCCATTAATGTGTTTTCTACATTCCTTCATGACATGCATTTAAGGTATAATCTCTGTCTTCATTATACTTCATTATGTTTAATTTATGTAAATACCATGAAAATATATCATTTAATATATTCTCTTCTCTTTACTAAACCTATAGCAGATGGTAAAACATAAGCAGAATTAGTCTAGTTATATACCTGGTTGGGGGATGGGGGAGGGAGTGAAATGCTTCCATTTGCAAGAAGAATCTGGAAATATAGACAAAAACAAAATTCAGTTAATCATTTTAAGAACGTATGTCTATTCATTTTGAATTAAATTTTGAAATGATTGAAAACATTAAAGAGTATTTCCTTTTTTGTCTTAGCTACCAATATCACAAAGGCTTAGTTGGTAGGATGAAGCAATCTTCGCACTCCAATAAATCTTGAGGTGCTCACCGGAAAATTCACACATCCTAAGAATTGCTTTTCATTACATACCTGATTCAACATAACAGATATACAGAAAACAAGAATAACCTGGATAGTTAAATAAGTTACTCTCTTATATTGATACACCAAAGTTATATTTTTAAAATATAAATCATTAAAAATGATTTGTGGAAGTACTTCATTAGTTGATCTCAGAGTCTAGAGAATCCACTGTGTGTACTACTATGCCGCATATTAATAAAAGGTACACAAAACACAAACAAAAGTAAAAAAAAATGAAAGTGAAACTTAGTTCTCTGTATATTAAGGAAATGATAAAAAAAAATTCAAAAGAAAAAATTATTAAATGCAGAAAAGATTCATAGATGTGCTGACATTCATGAAACTGTGTAGGTACACAGATAAACTAAGGAGGCTTAAACAAGTTCTTTTAGGTAGCAACATTTACACATTGCTAAACTGGTGGCCTTAAACAAACATCAGGTAGGGACACCTACAACAAAAAGTAGAACTGTCAGATCAGATACTCCTCATTGATGCCAAGGGGCAGGTTATACAGTGTTGCATAGTGCCTGAGCCTCAGTCTCCGATAGGAGGAATATGTTAGGGGCAGGAACACCTCCTGGATGGTAGATGTCAGCAAAAAGTGGGGTCATGATGTTTGTTACATGAAATGGAAAGTGTAAGGACTGCTAACGTCATCTGTCTCTACAAGAACCAGGGATTTCTTAGTGGTGCAGGGTTTCATGGTTCTGTCCTCCTCCTTCTCATGAAATCAAAGCTGGGAGCATAGGAAAACTGCTGGAAAACAGATGAGAAACTCTAGATATCTCAAAGCTTGTTACTCTCCTTTCTCAGGAGCTGTCCAGGAAATGGCTCATGATGGAAATACTCACTGAGAACCCAAGAAATTCCAGGATCTAAAGACCTACCAGTGATATTAGGAACAGCTGTAAGAGCTTAATCCCTAATGGCCATCTAACATCACAGACTGGAATAAAAGAAGAAGCCTGTCTGGATTAGAGAAGAAAGTCCACCTAGTGCTAGGTACTTATATGAGAAAAGGGGTTTTAACCCTGAATATTAGGGAATATGATAGGGACTGGTGGAATGATTTTTTCTGAAAGGAAAAATAATCTTGAGAGGAGACTTTCTTTTATATAAATTGCCCAAGGACACTTCAAGGGGGCTTCAAGGAGTTCTTCAGGTCGTTTGAGGGAGATCTGTCTAATTTAGAAGGACTTATTTTGCTTTAAACTATTTATATAATTTTCTTTTTTCTCAGTGGTGGTTTCATGGAATAATAGGAACCATTCATTAAAATTCTAGGCGTGTTCTACTTAAAATAACAAAATGGCCCCTGGCTCTTGTGGTGTTCTAGAAGTAACCCTGGGAATTTACTTTTGGCCACTCCCTGAGAGAGCATAACTGAGTGTAGATTTGGGTTGAAAGAGAGAATGACATTTAAAACGAGAGAGCAAGAGAGGCCAAGAAATAGAGAAATTGAGAAGCATAGACTAGAGTAAATAGTTTGTGATAGTCCATTGATAAATAAGGGGAATGAGACAGAGACTCAGGATCTGGAAAGGGAGGTCCAGAGTTAATGTACAGTTAGGTCCATAAATATTTGGACAGAGACAACTTTTTTTAATTTTGGTCCTGTACATTACCACAATGAATTTTAAATGAAACAACTCAGATGCAGATGAAGTGCAGACTTTCAGCTTTATTTCAGTGGGGTGAACAAAACAATTGCATAAAAATGTGAGGCAACTAAAGCATTTTTTTAACACAATCCCTTCATTTCAGGGGCTCAAAAGTAATTGGACAAATTAAATAACTGGAAATAAAATGTTCATTTCTAATACTTGGTTGAAAACCCTTTGCTGGCAATGACAGTCTGAAGACTTGAACTCCTGGACATCACCAGATGTTGGGTTTCCTCCTTTTTAATGCTCTGCCAGGCCTTTACTGCAGCGGCTTTCAGTTGCTGTTTGTTTGTGGGCCTTTCTGTCTGAAGTTTAGTCTTCAACAAGTGAAATGCATGCTCAACTGGGTTAAGATCAGGTGACTGACTTGGCCATTCAAGATTTTTCCACTTCTTTGCTTTAATAAACTCCTGGGTTGCTTTGGCTGTATGTTTTGGGTCATTGTCCATCTGTATCATGAAACACCGCCCAATCAATTTGACTGCATTTAGCTGGATTTGAGCAGACAGTATGTCTCTGAACACCTCAGAATTCATTCGGCTGCTTCTGTCCTGTGTCACATCATCACTAAACACTAGTGTCCCAGTGCCACTGGCAGCCATGCACACCCAAGCCATCACACTGCCTCCACCGTGTTTTACAGATGATGTGGTATGCTTTGGATAATGAGCTGTTCCATGCCTTCTCCATACTTTTTTCTTGCCATCATTCTGGTAGAGGTTGATCTTGGTTTCATCTGTCCAAAGAATGTTTTTCCAGAACTGTGCTGGCTTTTTTAGATGTTCTTTAGCAAAGTCCAATCTAGCCTTTCTATTCTTCAGGCTTATGAGTGACTTGCACCTTGCAGTGTACCCTCTGTATTTACTTTCATGCAGTCTTCTCTTTATGGTAGACTTGGATATCGATACACCTACCCCCTGGAGAGTGTTGTTCACTTGGTTGGCTGTTGTGAAGGTGTTTCTCTTCACCATGGAAATGATTCTGCGATCATCCACCACTGTTGTCTTCTGTGGACGTCCAGGTCTTTTTTGTGTTGCTGAGTTCACCAGTGCTTGCTTTCTTTCTCAGGATGTACCAAACTGTAGATTTTGCCACTCGTAATATTGTAGCAATTTCTCGGATGGGTTTTTTCTGTTTTCGCTCCTTTGACCGCATGTTGTCTGTTCACAGCAAAATCTTCCACATGTAAGCACCACACCTCAAATCAACTCCAGGCCTTTTATCTGCTTAATTGATAATGACATAACGACGGACTTGCCCACACCTGCCCATGAAATAGCCTTTGAGTCAATTGTCCAATTACTTTTGAACCCCTGAAATGAAGGGATTGTGTTAAAAAATGCTTTAGTTGCCTCACATTTTTATGTAATCGTTTTGTTCACCCCACTGAATTAAAGCTGAAAGTCTGCACTTCAACTGCATCTGAGTTGTTTAATTTAAAATTCATTGTGGTAATGTACAGAACCAAAATTAGAAAAAAGTTGTCTCTGTCCAAATATTTATGGACCTAACTGTATATAGGATTTGTTGTTTTTTCCCTTAATTTGTACTTTGCATTTTTCAAACCCATGTTCAGTTTATTTTGTCAATAAATGTCATCTTTTTTAGACATTTTAGCCTCCTTAGCTCTACTTTAGATTTTGGGCATCTCTACTTACTGCATGTGTGTGTGTGTGTGTGCCCTGTGGTGGGCTGGCACCCTGCCTGGGGTTTATTTCCTGTCTTGTGCCCTGTGTTGGCTGGGATTGGCTCCAGCAGACCCCCCGTGACCCTGTAGTTAGGATATAGTGGGTTGGGTAATGGATGGATGGATACTTAATACTGACAGACAGTTGCTGTTTTTTCCATTGGAATTGGCTGCAGATTCTTCAAAGACCTACACAAGAACATAATGGTGCACATAAGAATAATGTTTGTTGCTGAATTTACCTCTCTTCCTTTGCTTGCACCTTTAAGCAAATTTAGAACACTTTCTGTTCTACCTGAGAGTCTCTAAATAATGATGTGTGCTGCACCTCTCCCTAAATCAGGCAGTCCCGTGAGCCTTTCAAAAATATGACATGTACTGTCTATGTATAGAGGTGATGACATTAATTTGGTCTGTAAAATAAAGAAAGATGTTTTTAAGCATAGCATTATAATGTGCAATGCAGTTTAAAAGCTATAGCCTGGATAAATATTGTAAATAACATGCAAATTGATATTAATTTGGCCATGTTCCCAGATAGAAAATGAGTGATCATTAAATGACATATACTAGAATGCAACATTTTTGCTTGGCAGTGTGTAAATATTTCATACTAAAAAGTTTAGGAAAAGCAAAGGATTGATCCAAATACTTGTGGAACAAAAATGCAAAATGCATCTCATTGGAGTAGTACTTTACTCAGTTTTATTGTGGCTAATAAATAATGATAGATCAAATTCTAATGTTGCTATGAATAGTCAGTTTTTAATGTTTAATTGCCTAAATGAAATTTATTAAAAGGTGTATTCTAATTTTTAATTAAATTAAATTTGAAGGTGCCAAAGTAATGGAGTTTTAATCAATGGTCAAATAGATAATTGCATAGGAATTAGCAGTATGATCACCTGGGCATAATAAATGCCTGTGCATTTAACTGTCAAAGCTTTAAGGTGTCAGTTGCTGGATGGAAAACATTCTTCTGCTTAGGTGTGTGAGATCTTAGACAATGGAAACTGTATTTTTCAGATGTCTCTTGTCATAAATGTTCTACACAATATGTATATTGTCACGCACAAGCGCATGGGGAGCAGCTTAAGGACCCGATGTGCACTACGACAAGTCGTGCCAGAGGACAACGGTGGGGTACTAACCTCTCTCTTTTTGTTTCCTCAGAAAAAATGAAGCACTGCCACCATAATCTCGCCTGGACTACTAAAGAACCACAGCACTTCCTGGTCCCTTTCTACTCTCTGGTCCGCGTTTGATGACGTCAGTTACCCATCCATCACCACGATTTTCCCAGCATCACACTGTTTTCATTTCCGGTCCGACCCTATAAGTTGTCCGTCTGCCCACCCTCATGTGTCTGATGATTTTTTGATTTGAAAAATTGCTGACCTTTATTTACAGTATACGGGGCTAAAATCCCAAAATCTTTATGCTTGTTCTTGTGTCTTATTACAATATATACAGGGTAAGTTAAAATTCTGTTAACATTTGAATGGCGGAAACAATTTATGCACAAAACATACTTCATATGTGCAAGATAATTTACGGGAATGTCTCAACCTGTTCGCCATAATGTTCAACACACAAAAACCAACGAGCCACAGTACCATTTAAAGCCTGGACACACATTTCATGGGGAATAGATGATATTCTGTCTTTCAGGTAATTGATATCATGAACTTTCCTGTTATACACACGCTCCTTCACCATACCCCATAACCAGAAATCACAGGGTGCCAAATCAGGGGAGTGTGGAGGCCATAGCAATGTTCCACTACGACCTATCCGTCAACCTGGAAAGGTGTGGTCGAGATAAAAATAATCCATTAGTGTTAAAATAATTTTGACTCACACTGTATAGAGTAATAAGGCAAAATAGACATGGAAGAAGATTTGGGGATCCTCCCTGTATATTGTTGACAGAAAGAGTAGTTGTAAAAGAGTGAAACCCATCTTTGTAACTGTGAAACAGCAAAAGACAAAAAGATGAGTTAATGGAAGGTTCTTTTATTATGGCAGCAGAAAGTAGGAAGTGAGGTAGTCATGACAGGTCAGAAGTGCTGAAAAAATGAGTTATTCTTCTGTAGGTCTGTGGGAAGAAGAGAAAGGCATTAATACTCATTACCATCCCTTTTCTATTGCTGGTCTGCCCTGAATTTGGACCCTTTGGCTGACCCCTAACCACACGTGTGTGAAAATAGGTGTGTGACCCCTGAGATTAATGTGTTCCACTATACTGTCATAATCATAGACGTTTGTATGTAAGGTAGCTTAGTCAGTATATTCTGTACTGTGCATCTGTAGAACGTAGTGAGAATGCATTGGTTTTCATCATCCTTTTCCACAAGAAAAGATGTGGTTGAGCCTTCTTATCAAGACAGGCAATGTTGAGGTCTGACAAGTTTTGGTCTGCAATTATGTGTTCAAGATGTCTAGTATAGGGCACAATGGTCACGTCAGGTCATGTCAAGTCAAATTTTATTTATAGAGCACAATTAAAACAGCCTAAACTGAACCAAAGTGCTGTACAAGATAAGCTAAAAGAAACAATTAAAATATATATACTGTACATATAACAAAACACAATCATGACAAACCATACATAAAAAACATACTTAAAATACACATACAGTACACATACATACAGACACATACACATTTGTAATCATGAATGTACATGAACCAACATATACAAATATAATATTTAACCTCTTGCGGGGTCAAAGGCCAGCGAAAAGAATTAACTTTTAATGATAACCTAAAAGTAACTAATGTCAGCACAGCCCTAATATAATAAGGTAAGCTATGCCAAAGAGAGGGAGCGGCCACATCAAAAGCTGATCCCCCCATTTGGTTCAACCTCAACCTTGGCACCACTAAGAGCATCTGGCTAGCAGACCACAGTGCTCTCTTTGGTGTGTAAACGTGAAGGAGTTCTGAAAAGTAAGAGGGGGCCTTTCCATTATAACGCCTAAAAACAATAAACAAGATTTTAAAATCAATTCTGAAGTGGACCAGAAGCCAACAGAGCAAGGTCAATATTGGTTAGGTGTGGTCATGCTTGTGAGAGCCTGTCAACAGGCATTCTGGACTAGTGGCAGACGTTGTAATGAGGCTTGATCAATACCTGCATACAGAGATTTGCAATAATCTGAACATGATGTTAAAAAAGGATGGATAGTGATGCTGTGGTTACTACTGCAGCTTCACAGAGCCATCCTCCAGGGTTTAATCCCATGCCTATATCCAGTGATGATACATACCTATCTATATGTACCTTTCCTGGTAAGCATTGTCTTACTCCACTCCCAACTCCAACTTGCTTGGTCTGAGACAGAGAGGTTCTTGCAAACCTGACCTGGGAGTACTTCCAGCTCCACCTTATCAAATCTGGAAAGACAAACCTTTACATGACATAGGAGTCTCCTTTTGGCAGCTACCTCCACACAAGGACCCATAAAGAGCTGCCCATCAGAACTACAACAGCTGTGCAGCTGTCTAAACTGGAGTTCCTCCAAAGGGATGTTGCCATCCAGGATGAACACCTTGCCCTATTAGGCAATCCTCAACTGTCCTTCCAATATATTTTTTGAAAAGGCAATATATTATTTATGTGTTGTATCCCTTTAATTAGTTATCGTCCACCTTGACTTATTAGTTATTGTGATTGGCCTGCGCTGAGTTGGAACTTGGCCAATCACAGGGCTTCACTTTGAACCTTATAGATTAGTTTGGTGGCATCTGAGCAGTAGAGTAGGAGCTTCATTTAAATGTGAAAGGTTGTGTATTTATTTATAAAGTAAGTGGAATTTAATTGTTTGTCCTTAAAGTATATTGTTTATGTGTTTAAATTTGTAATTTGGATATATACTTTAGTACAGTTTCTAAAATATAGACATTTGAGGAAGCTAAAGTATCGTTGAACAGATGCTACTTGGAGTTTCACACATATTGTTTATTATAGAATTACAGTATTATGGTTTCCTCATGCATAATATGTATATCCATATTACTAAACGAGAATGGTAAACCGGACATGGACGCAGGGACCTGCCCGTGGACGCAAAAGACATAGTGCGCAAGTGCCACACAAAGCCCCCCCCCCCCCAGAGTCAAATGGGAGAGACTACGCACGTGCGCCGGCGCCACACAAAGCCCTCCTCATCCCCCCCCCCCCCCCCACACCAGAGTAAAACGGGAGAGACTACGAACCGTCAGAGTAGGAAACAAAGTAAAACATCATAAAGAGGTTAAAGAACAGGGACAAACACATGGAGAGCAGGTTACAGAACAAAACCTCCCTCCCCAGAGTAAAACGAGAGAGACTACGAACCGTCTGACATGCCACAAGCAGGATAAAGCAAGGTCAGAAATAAAACACAGAGTAGGAAACAAAGTAAAACTTTATAAAGGGATTAAAGAACGGGGACGAACACATGGAGAGCGGGTTACAGATGATGAAAACTGGAATGCAACAGCTTCAGAAAAACCTAGGCACGAAACACATGCACACCAAGATACAGAATATAAAGGCAGAAGCAACGACAGTTAAACGTCCACACCACACAGCGGAGGCGGACCCAGAAGGTGCAGGCGCCTACATTGTGCGTCGGAAGGTGCGGTAAAGTACAAAAGGCAAAGGCGCCTACACAGCATGGTAAAAACCGACATAATACGGAAGGCGCAGGCGTCGCCGCCATATTGTGAGTGGCACTAATGCGTGGTCAAGCCGCAGGAGGAGACATAGTAAAACAAGAGGAGTCAACGCCCCGCCCCAGAGTGAAACGGGACACACTACGGAGTCCACAAAGGTTCATACATCAAACCCGAGATGGTACGGACACGCGTCTGAAACCGCGGAAGCAAAACTGTCTCGGCTCCAAAACCAAACAGCTCAACAACTAACACAGCTTTGACACCGAGCCCGCGTGGACAGATCTAATGAACATGGACGCCTACAACACGCGTCTCAAACTGCGTAGGCAAAGCAGGCACGGATTCAACACGACACAGCTCGAGTGACCGAGATACAAACACGCGCCTGCCTGGATATAATTAATGAACGCAGGCGCCTACAACGTGCATCTGAAATGCCGCAGACCAGGCAGGCACTGCTCCAAAAAGAAAGAGCTCGACTAAACGAGATACGAAGTGAAACGAGAAACACTGCAGAGTCCGCAGTGCTCCACAATGCACCGCATAATAGTTTGGAAAGAGCTTCGTAGTAACAGTGGGGAGACCCAGAGTGACACGGGCGAACGTTCCGTATTAAACATACGTCATCCTCACACGTCCAAACTCTACAGCATAGGTGAATCACATTACAGTGATGCATTATTAACAGTACGATAAACATCACAGTATCGCAAACAAATGAAAATTATTACTCGAAAAAGGGAAAATATATTCACCACGCACCAGATGTCATTGAAACAAAAGCAGAATAAAGAGAGATCAGAAATGAAAGACAGAGTAGAAAGCAAAGTAAAACGTCATAAACAGGTTAAACGAGGGGGCCAAACACATGGACAGCAGGTTACAGATAATGAAGACCGGAATTCAAAAGCTTCAAAAACAAAAGCTCGAGTGACCGAGATACAAACTGAAATGGGAAACACTACGGGGTCTGCAGTGGTCCACAATGCACTGCATAATAGTACGGACGGAGCTCCGTATTAACAGTGGGGGGCCCCAGAGTGACACGGGCGAATGCTCTGTATTAAACGTACGTCATCCTCACATGTGGCTGCCCAGAGGGCACGGGTTCAAAACGCCGGGGGTAGGCGAGCGAAGCGAGCAGGGGGCGGAGCCCCCTTGTATGTTAAGAATAATTACTTATTTAATTTGAGTAAATGCTTTATGGTTTAATGTTCTAGTAATTTCCTGATAGTGATATTATCTTGAGTGTAGTACGCCATCTACTGGATAAATAAAGTACCTGTTAACGACTAATGTTAACATTGACAAACTTAAGAGAAAGAAACTGGGATAGCTAATTTATGTTTAATATTTTATTTAGACCATACCTTCACATTTGTATAAGTTTGGAAGTACTAGGGTGTTGTACCGTGTTAGCCATTATGAATGTAGAGAAAAGCCAAGCAAAATGACACCTTTTATTGGCTAACTAAAAAGATTACAATATGCAAGCTTTCGAGGCAACTCAGGCCCCTTCTTCAGGCATTACAGGTATTACATCTTGCCTGAAGAAGGGGCCTGAGTTGCCTCGAAAGCTTGCATATTGTAATCTTTTTAGTTAGCCAATAAAAGGTGTCATTTTGCTTGGCTTTTCTCTATAAGTTTGGAAGAAATTAATAAATAGAATTTGGACATCTTCATCCATCCATCCCTGACCGGATGTGTGCAGTGGTTGTAATTTAATCTTGAACCACTACAATATTGGCCTTTCATCCAGTACAGCATGTATAATATAAATATATATATATATATATATATATATATATATATATATATATATATATATATATATATATATATATATATATATATATATATATTGTGAGCAGAGGGGCTGAACGCACCCCTAGAAGACACGGACGCTCCTAAACAAAACCCTCTTAAAAACGCTGATAAACTACCTTCACATTACTCCCTTACTTGCTGGGCTTAGTTGCAGCTGATCTATCGCGTGATAAGTTTCTCGCGCAGCAGTATGCTTACTTAAAAGCCTGAACAGCACCTATCCTTGTTGGCTGATTGCTTTGTTTCCCTCTCCCCCAGACATCATCTGCTCTTATTGCGGGTCCCGCTCCCGTTGTGCTCCCCTATGATATTTGCCTATTCTTTTAAACGAGAACTAACTGCATACTGAGCTTGTTTTACTTCTGAAAGAGACATGTTTGAAGTGTTTGAATAAAGTTCCTGGCTCTACAATCTCCTGTGTTTCTGTGCAATTCTGTGATCTAAGCGTGACAATATATACTGTACACAGGCGCTATGCGCTAGCCACTTCACAGATCTGCCGCTCGCGTTTGGGGAAGTGAATGTACAATTTAAACAGATTGTTATTTTCATGGGAATTTTTACATATGCATAATAGAACTAACTATTTTACATTACAGCAAGTAACTAACCATAGTCAAAAATAGTAAAACGTAATAAATTGAAAGAAAATTATTTTTCATGTTGTGTTAGAGGTATTTATAATAATAATAATAATACATTATATTTAATAGGCGCCTTTCTTATCACTCAAGGTCACCTTACAATAAAGTTAAACAATAATTAATAAAATAAAAACAAGAAAATGATAAATCACAAAGCAATAATTAGTAAACAAACAAATATGACAGGCAGTAACAGTGTAGAATTCACAATTGATATGCCAGCTTGAAAATATAAGTTTTGAGAGTAGTTTTAAACTGTGCTATTGAATCAAGTTGATGAATATGAGAGGGAAGAGAATTCCAGAGTTGAGGAGCACTATGAGAGGCGCTCGAGCTCCCATAGAATTGAGTTTGATTTGTGGTACAGAAAGTAGAGCTGCAGATGAAGATCTGAGTAAACGAGAGGGAGTGTAAATCTGGAGGAGATCAGTGAGGTAGGGAGGAGCAAGGTTGTGGAGAGCTTTAAATGTTAAGAGCAGTATTTTATATTGTATTCTGTAGTTAACAGGCAGCCAGTGAAGTTGAGAGAGAATAGGTGTAATATGTTCAGTGGATTTAGAACAGGTTATTATCCTGGCAGCAGAATTTTGAATAAGCTGTAAGACATGAATAAGTTTTTGTGGAATGCCAGATAGAGTAGCGTTACAGTAATCTATACGTGAGGTGACTAGGGCATTGACCAATACTTCAGTATTATGCTGGGTGAGAACAGAGCGAAGTCTAGAAATGTTTCGGAGATGGAAGAAGGCAGTCCGAGAAATGGTACTTATATGGGAAGAAAAAGAAAGAGTACTGTCAAGAATAACGCCCAGGCGTTATGTTAATGTTGTTGATTAAAATAGAAGAATGGTTAACCTTAGCAAGTGTAGATTTAGAACCAATGAGGAGCACCTCAGTTTTATTGCTGTTTAGTTGGAGAACATTGTGAGTCATTCATGTCTTTATGTCTTGGAGACATGCCATAAGGACATTTGGAGGGAAAACAGAAGTGGATTTAGTGGATAGATATACAGTAGCTGTGTGTCATCAGCATAGCAATGAAACCTAATACCATGGTGCCAGAAGATATTACCTATTGGGAAGATATAAATAAGAAAAAGAAGCGGCCCCAAAACAGAACCCTATGGAACTCCCTGATTAACGACTGCATTCTCAGATTTAAAGCCCTTAATTTGAACAAATTGCTTCCTATCAGTGAGGTAGGAAGAAAACCACTGAAGGACAAGGCCACAGACTCCAAAACTAGCTAGACGTTTCAAAAGTATCTGGTGAAATATAGTGTCAAATGCAGAGCTGAGGTCAAGAAAGACAAGAATTGATAAAAGTCCCATGTCAGCTGCCCGGAGAAGATCATTTGTGATATTGACCAGGGCAGTTTCTGTGCTGTGTTTAGGGCGAAGCCCAGATTAAAACTGTTCAAAAAGGTTATTTATAAGAAAGGTGGGACTGGAGTTGGGAGGCAACTATCTTTTCAAGAATTTTGGATATAAATGGAACATTTGAAATAGGCCGATAATTGTTAAGGACATTTGGGTCTAAACCAGGTTTTTTCAGAATTGGAGTAATTGAGGCTGTTTTTAGTGAGAGGGGGACTGTGCCTGTAGTAAGAGAAGAGTTAACTATAGTAGTTATCATGGGGGAAATATGTGACAGACAAGACTTAACAAAGCTTGTAGGTATTGGATCTAATTGACATGTGGAAGAATTAGATTTTGTTACAAGCTCCGAGATATTATTTCCAGCTGGTAAACTGAAATCTGAGAATAGGGTGGTTGGTAAGGGAACATGGGTGATAGTGGAGAGTATGTCATTTTCTGCAGAAATAGAGGAGGCAAGTTGCTGGTGGATTTTTTCAATTTTTGAGTTGAAGAAATCCAAAAAAGTGCAGCAGTATTCAACAGAGAGGTTATGGTGAATGGCACTTTCTGGTGGTGTAATTAGTCTTTTCATTGTAGAAAAAAGGGCTCTAGTATTATTCCCTCCTGTATTGATAATGTTAGAATAATATACAGTTTTGGCAGCAGAGAGAGCATTTTTATATTTCAACATGTGATCTGAGTACATTTCCTTGTGTACAACAAGACCCATCTTTTTAGCTAGGCGATCCAACTGTCGGCCCAAGACTTTGAGCTGATGGAGTTCAGGTGTAAACCAGGGAGCAGTACGGATAAATGAGACAGTCCATGTTTTTAAGGAAGCTAGTGTATCAAAGGCAGAAGACAGAGCAGCATTGTAAAGGTCCACTAATTCTGATGGTGTGGTAGTGGAAGGAGAAACAGACTGAGATTGCAATAAATCTATAAGGGTCTCTGGGTTTACATGCTTGACATTACGAAATGACATTATACACGGAACCTTTGATTTACTGAGAGGTAAGCTAACATCAAATGTGATCATTCTGTGATCTGAGATAGGTAATTCAGTAGGAATAAGATTGTGAGGTGTGATACCAGAGCAACAAATTAAGTCTAAAATATGACCCTTGTCATGAGTTGGAAAGTTGACATATTGAATTAAATTAAAACAGTCAAGGATTTAATTAAAATCACTTTTACTATAAAACTTCAGTAAAAACAATTTTTTGAATTAACTTTTTCCTCAATATTGCATTGTGACAATGCAACGTATAACTGCCCGTGAGTAAATATCGTTTCTTTCTCTATAATAATAAATAAACCAACTTTTTCAAATGTCTGTCCCTGTAATTTGTTAATTGTAAACGATTTAATATGAATGACATATCAAGATCTCCTTTGGTGTCTAATGTTATCCACGGAAAATGTACTACATTACCTTTCTTGTCGCCTGTTAAAATTTTACATGTCATTGCCGTGTAACCGATCAACAATTTTCACGTTAATTCATTTTATTTCATCGTTTGTTGGTGCTAGGATTGCCTGTGTACTCATTTCTTCTGTTGATAACCCTTCAGGATGAAATTCATCAGTAATATTTGGACATATTAAGTCTTTTATTGGGAACTTAAAGTGAGGAAAACATAAAAATATGAGAACGCAGGAACTGTGTCTGACAAAAGCATTCATACAAATGAGAGGTTAGAGGACCATGGGCATGCTTGAAAAGGGTTGAGAGGAGGGTGGGACTTGGCAAAATCTCTTGGCAATAGTCTTGTCTCAAGATTTTCTTTTATAATATAAACTGTATATATATATATATATATATATATATATATATATATATATATATATATATATTTGCAGTTGGAGATCCACAAAGGGAGAAAAAACGAATCACGTATCACAAAATATATATATATATATATATATATATATATATATATATATATATATATATATATATATATATATATACAGTAATCCCTCCTCCATCGCGGGGGTTGCGTTCCAGAGCCACCCGCGAAATAAGAAAATCGCGAAGTAGAAACCATATGTTTATATGGTTATTTTTATATTGTCATGCTTGGGTCACAGATTTGCGCAGAAACACAGGAGGTTGTAGAGAGACAGGAACGTTATTCAAACACTGCAAACAAACATTTGTCTCTTTTTCAAAAGTTTAAACTGTGCTCCATGACAAGACAGAGATGACAGTTCCATCTCACAATTAAAAGAATGCAAACATAGCTTCCTCTTCAAAGGAGTGCTTGTCAGGAGCAGATCACGTCACAGAGATAAGAGAAAAGCAAACAGATCAATAGGGCTGTTTTTCTTTTAAGTATGTGAAGCACCACGGCACAAAGCTGTTGAAGGCGGCAGCTCACACCCCCTCCCTCAAGAGCAGACAAAGTAAGCTGTTGAATGCGGCAGCTCACACCCCCACCGTCAGGAGCAGACAAAGTGAGACAGAGTTTGTTTTTCAATCAAAAATCAATACGTGCCCTTCGAGCTTTTAAGTATGCGAAGCTCTGTGCAGCATGTCGTTTCAGGAAGCAGCTGCAGAAAAGATCAAACGTGAAGATAATCTTTCAGCA
The DNA here is from genome assembly GCF_900747795.2 of Erpetoichthys calabaricus. NCBI lineage: Eukaryota > Metazoa > Chordata > Cladistia > Polypteriformes > Polypteridae > Erpetoichthys > Erpetoichthys calabaricus. The sequence continues at coordinate 102,697,699 of NC_041400.2, read as the reverse complement.
TTTTTAGACGAGCGTCCATATCGTCTAGGTGTGCAAACAGCCCCCTGCTCAATCCCCCTACGTCAGGATCAGAGAAAGTCAGCGCAAAAGAAAGAGAAAAGTAAGCCAGGTAGCTTCTCAGCCATTTGCCAATAGCGTCCCTTGTATGAAATCAACTGGGCAAACCAACTGAGGAAGCATGTACCAGAAATTAAAAGACCCATTGTCCGCAGAAACCCGCGAAGCAGCGAAAAATCCGCGATATATATTTAAATATGCTTACATATAAAATCCGCGATGGAGTGAAGCCGCGAAAGGCGAAGCGCGATATAGCGAGGGATTACTGTATATATATTGTGGGGAACAGCCCGGACACAGACAGGTAGACATGGTTTTAAAGCACCTCACACAATTATCTACAATAGTATTTACACCAATGAAGCACACAACCCAGTGCTGCAGCACCAATCACCCTCAGTCCAGGCCCTCAACAATGCCTCTCTTCACCGCCTCTCCTCCGAGCTCCGTCCTCTTTCACCTGACTCCAGCCATCAAATGGGGGGAGGCGGCCCCATTTATACACACATACCTGTGCTCCAGGTGCCTCCCGATTAGCATCCGCCAGCACTCCCCAGTGTGGCGGAAGTACCGGCTGCGCAACTGGAAGCACTCCGGGTGTCCCTGGTCTTCTTCCCTCCAGCACTTCCAGGTGTGGCAGAAGTGCTGAGGGCCAGGGCTCCATTGACATTGGGGTGCCCTAGCGGTGACCACGGGCCCCTATAGGGTTGAGCTTCAAAGCTCTGTTCCTGTGGTCCCCAAAGCTACCAGGGCAGTCGCCCCCACGTGGTCTGGGGGAGGCGTAAGCCCTCCTCCGGTCCTCCTGGGCGTCCCGGCTGGGTACCACCCCCAGCCTCCTGTGACAATATACTGTATATATATATATATATATATATATATATATATATATATATATATATATATATATATACACACACTATCTATCTATCTATCTATCTATCTATCTATCTATCTATCTATCTATCTATCTATCTATCTATCTATCTATCTATCTATCTATCTATCTATCTATCTATCTATCTATCTTCTTCTTCTTTCAGCTTCTCCCATTGGGGTCGCCACAGTGGATCATCTTCCATATCTTCCTGTCCTCTGCATCTTGCTCTGTCACATCCACCACTTGCATGTCAAATCTCACCAAGCCATAAACTTCCTCTTAGGCCTTCCTCTTTTCCTGTTGCCTGGCAGCTCCATCCTTAGCATCCTTTTCCCAATATACCCAGGATCTGTCCTCTGCACACATCCAAACCAACGCAATGTCACCCTCTCAAGTTTTTTCTCCAAACAATGCAAATCTTAACATCTTTAACTCTGCCACCTCCAGCTCTGTCTCCAGTCTTTTTGTCAGTGCCACTGTCTCCAACCCATACAATATATCTGGTCTCTCTACTGTCTTATAGACCTTCCCTTTCACTATTGCTGATACCCATCTGTCATAAATCACTCCTAACACTCTTCTCCACCCTGCAATCTCTTCTTCACTTGTCTTCCACACTCCCTATTACTCTGTACTGTTGATCCCAAGTATGTAAGTACCAAAATATTTGACCTCTGCCAATCAAAAATAACATTAGTGATTTGGCATACATAAAAAATAAAGTTATTTAGTTTTCATACATTTTCATAATAGCAAATCCAAGACTCACACTTCTGCTCAAGGATTCTGTGCTGCCTCTCTCATTACTTGACCAGAACCTGCAACCTTCTTTCCCAGTAGTTTAATACCCAAAATTTTATCAATAATAAAAATTCCAAGGCACCTCAAATATATTCATTGTGGACATTGCTATTTAGCACAAAAACAGAAAACGCTTCTTTGCTTATTTTTTCAGTTAGGTTCACAGCAAAAAGTAGTTATCACTTCCCTGGATCTTTTTTTGAGTAAAAGCAATTTTCCGGGGGTTTAAAAATATCTTTTTTCACTCTGACCTTTGAAACCAAACTTATATCACTGGGTTCAACCATGCCATGTTTTCAGAGATAGAAATCCCTGTTTTTAAGGATGGATTTGTGCAATCTGCTTAGTACCAGACAGAAATATAAATCAATGTGAACATTCACTTAAAAATGATATGCAAGATTCATAATGTTGGTACATTAGAAGCAAAATTAAACTTTTCTATGATAAAAAAAACTTTTGTAACTGGCATATAAAAAATGAAAGTGCATTTGTGTCAAGAATTAATGCAATTTGAATTTTACATAAAACATTTGTACTTTATGGAAACAGTTTCTACATGCTATCTCTGTTATGCTAAGGATGATTTGGTGCATACAAAGAACAAAAATTTGAAAATTTTGAAGTGAGTGTTTTTAATGTTACATTAAAGTGCAGTGCAGTTTTTATATAAAAATATACTTCCAGAGTTTACAGTTTCTAAATTATGTTTTTCATTTCTTAACATAACATTCTGGAACTAACTCATTCCAAATCAGTCTTACAAGGGTGCCAGTGCCTATCCTGTCAGCCCAGGGTTAAAGTCAGGATGAGTAGGCACTGGAGGGGGTGCCCACTCATGCATATACCCACTCTCACACTGACCCATTTGCAATTGCCAGTTAACGTAACCTGCATGCCTTTGGGAGCAAAACCTGGAGTAATATGAAGAAAATGTCTTCAGTGAATAAGAGATTATTCTACTAAAAGGATTCTGTAGTATATAATTTTCCATCCATCCATCTATTACTCCAACCCACTATATCCTAACTACAGGGTCACGGGGGTCTGCTGGAGCCAATCCCAGCCAACACAGGGTGCAAGGCAGGAAACAAACCCCGGGCAGGGCGCCAGCCCACCGCAGGGCACACACACACCAATCACACACTAAGGACAATTTAGAATCGCCAGTGCACCTAACCTGCATGTCTTTGGACTGTGGGAGGAAACCAGAGTACCCAGAGAAAACCCACGCAGACATGGGATGAACATGCAAACTCCACGCAGGGAGGACCCAGGAAACGAACCCAGGTCTCCTAACTAGAGAATATAATTTTGTTATATTCAAATATTAATACTTATAAGACTAATGAATGTTGTGTTATTTCAGATGTTGCCAGTATCAGTTTGATTTTTGTCTCAAGTTCTCTAGCGTTCTCCCATAAAATGTGTTTATCAGGTCAGTTGGTGAATCTCAGACAGTGTGTGACTGCTCCCTGTGATGGAGTCGTGCTACTAGTTCCTGCTGGCTCAAAAAATGGGTAGTGAAAATTCAGTAAGATATCACCTTTTAATCATTTGTGACAAATACTACCACAAGAATAAGAGCTTTTTCAAGATAACTACATAAATTATCCCTTTTTAAAATGTACAAACTCTTTACCAGAAAAACCTCAAAGTGACTTTCCAGAGTACATGATATTGTTAGTAACTGACAAACAAAACCCTTTCTTGACTTTGTATCACTTTGAACTTTCCTTAGACTCTTTCAATGACAAATTGGGTGTCTCTTTCTAACTAGGGCTGTCACTACATGTTCACATTCATATTACCATCAGTTCTTCATTTGTTTCACTGAGAAATACTGTTAGGCATTTTTCAGTTGGAGAGATAATGACTCATGCCCTTGTCGTTGGTAAGCTTGATTACTGGAACTCACTAGAGACAAATCTTCCTTAATTGCAGTTTGCCCAGACCTCTGCTTCTGCAGATGTGACCTGAATTAAATCCAACCAGCATATCACTTGTAAAATATCTACTCTAGTAACTTAAAATGGACATATAAATTAACAACTCAGAATCGTGACTTTAAGTTGACTTTTTAAAAGGTAAATGTGCACTGTCAAATGCAGAGTACTGTGCATAATATATAGAGCCACATGTACAGTAATGCTGGAACTGACCTCAGTCCTCAACCTACTTAAAAATAATTGTAATCTGTAAAGAATATGCCAAGATTTTAGACGTCAAAGCAAAGGCAAACTGAAATTCATTGCCGATAAATGAGAATGAGAATTGTAGAAAAAAAAAACTTAAGAAGAATTACTGCATACAGATTAGTTTTAGATGTTTTGTGAGGCTGAAAAAGAAAAGATATGCAGCATGTGCAGAGGCGTTTCTGCATTAGGAGCCAATAGGGCACAGTCCCACTAGATAATATGCAAAATAAATAATATGATTCCTTCAGTAATTTAACTTATAAAAATGTTTGCAACCCTCAGCTTTGTCTTCTTAAGCAATATCTTTCCAATTGTCCATTATATACTCCACCTAGTCTGTTACCTTGAAAAATATTGCTATTGTAGTATTTGCAATTGCCTTTATTGCAAGCCTATTTACAGCTGCAAGGGCTCTGTTATCTCTGCAAGCTTTCTCAACGTTTTCGTGTGCAACCTGAACTTTCCAGTATGGTGATGGGATTTGAAGGTTATACCTCTTCATTCTCTGCTCTTTTTTTTTTTCAGTCACGCATTTTCACTTCCAGTTCAGGTGTTTCACATCCAATCCTGTACAATGCAAGCCAACAATAGGTATGAGAAGTCCAGTATTATTTGCACCCTGAAAGGAAGCCAGACTAATTAGAAAAAAAGAAGACATCAATTTGAAGAATGTATCAAAAAAATGTAAATTCTTTACATTTTAAGAAACATTATTTTGTTTTGTTTTATCCTTTGGGGCTTATGGCATTCATGAGCATATTGAGATTGTGACAGATAGGGGGCGCTATCGCTCCCTTGAACCCTCAGACACCACGCCAGACACCAGGTAAAAGTCCAAATATGATATTTATTTGAACTATACAGTGCACAAAGCACCCTCCTCTCCACAATACTCATATAAATACACAATAATCAATAATCAAACAATCCTCCACTCTCCCAGATGCGTTGCCACCCTTCCACTCAGCTCAGCTCAACATCTGGGATCTCCCAAAGTCCTTTTATAGTCTGTGACCCGGAAGTGCTTCTGAGCCCTCAGTCCATGTGATTTCCTAGCACTTCCGGTTCAGATCAGAAGCTCTTCTTTTCATCCCGGAAGTATGTCATTCCTTCTGTCTGGAGTTCTTCTGTCGGGCTCCATCTGGGGGCCTGGGGGTGTTGGCTGGGATGAATGGCTGGCCATATCTCACAGTACTCCCCCCCCCCCTCCCAGAGAAGAACCAAGGTTCAAAGCGGCCAGCCCCGCGAGGGACGTCTTCCTCCAGGAGGATCCATTGGTTGAGCCTTGGCTATGTTGTATATATTCCCAGGAGAACCTAGGGGGAACATTAAATGAAAAAGACCTCTGTTCCTCTGTCCTCCGAAGACAAGTTCGTCATACGTGGCCCGGCTGGCGGCACTAGTAGCACAGCCACTGCCCCCCTGTTTGTATCCCTCTGCGAGGCTGGAAGCACTCAGGAAATTCTGGATTCACCCTTTTCTCCACTGAGGAGGATTCCCTGGCCGCCCTTGAGCGTTCAGGTCTCTTTTCTAATTTGTCAGGAGACCCCTGTTTCATTTTTGGGATCTCCAGTTTAATCTGGGGCTTGTCCACAGTTTGGGTCACTCGCGGTGACTTAGCACCTGCTACTAAGTAATCGCGGGCCCGGGTCACACTGCGTCCCTATTTCATTATATATGGTACCGGTTGAACTCACCGGTACCACCGAATCAGTCATGATGGGTGGCTCCCGACCCAATCGCCGTAAGTAATCATCTACCTTTTTAAGAGACAAAGTCTGCCTTTGTAAAGCCGGTGCCAATTCAGCACACAGTTCCAAGAGGACAGCTCTTAGAAATCGAAATTCACTTAGAATCCAGTCATCATCATCATCTGCAAATACGCGCTAAATACACATTATCTGTAAATATGCTAAAGCAGCTATGGTAGTTGGAATAGTTTGCCCATTTTATGTACCACTATATTGTTACAAAATGATTACAATTAAGTGAATTAAATTTATAAACGACTCCGTGACCCTGTAGTTAGGATATAGCGGGTTGGATAATGGATGGATGGATGAAATTTATAAATGATATGCATTTATTTTTGGTGTATTTAACATGCCATAGATGATAATCTAAAAAAGAAAGGGACACCACACAGAAACAGTAACACTCTTTTGACGCTGGGTGTCACCCATTTGCAAAATCGAGCAGAAACTTGCATACGCACGGTGTGAGGCTGCTGTGAAAATGTGTGTGGCTTTACTCTAAGTTTAGTTTTTATACATCTTGAAGTGTGCATGGAAACGGGCATACGCAAAATTTTAGTGCTTAGGCATCGTTTATACATGAGGCACCTTGTCTTCCTTCACCTTTATGCAGCTTTTGACCCTATTGACCATGAGATCTTCCTGTTGTGGCTTGAACATCTGGTGGGGCATAAAGGGGCTGCTCTTAACTGGTTCAGATCATATCTTACTGAAATATACTTTTCAGTGACATTCAATTCGTCTTTTTTGTCTACTGCTCCTGTTAAATGTGGTGTTCCTCAGGGATCCATTCTGGGTCCTATCTTGTTTTCTACTTATCTTCATCTGATATGAGCTATTTTTAGGAAGTTTGATGTTTCTTTTCATTGTTATGCTGATGACACATAAGTCTGTATTCCTATGTGTAACCCTTCAATGAAATGACTACACAATTTTCTTGCAGAACTAAGATCTTGGATGGCTGACAATCTTCATCAAAATAAAATGGAAGTGCTTATTGCTGGTCCTCCTGCCAAAACTCAAACTGGTTTTGAATTCCTTGGCTGTTTCACAGACGTTTGCAAACCCATGTTTGGAATCTTGGATTTATTTTTGATAGTAACCTCTCTTTTAAGAAACAGATAAATTCAGTGGTCAAGAGTGGCTTTTTTCCAGCTTCGTCTTTTAGCTAAGGTTAAGACTTTTCTATCTCCTAGGGATCTTGAAAAAGTTACTCTTGCTTTCATCTTTTCAGCAAATCCCTGATATACAGGTTGCAGTTGGTCCAGATTGCTCATGTCCATTTTCTGATAAGGGCAAGAAAGTTTGAATCTGCTTCTCCAGTTTTAGGCTCCTTACACTGGCTACCTGTTAGCTTCAGAATTGCTTTTAAAATTTTGCTGCTGTTTATTAAATCAATACATTGGTATGCTCCCACTTATTTATGTGAATTGTGTACTATACACTAGCCATCCAGAGAGCTTAGACCTACTGGTCAGTTGTCTCTTGTTGTCCCTTGTACTATGTGTAAAACTAAGGAGGACAGAGCTTTTGCAGCTGCTGCACCTTATCTGTGGAATTATTTACCTAATTACATTAGGAAGTCACCTTCAATTGAATTGTTTATAATGAGATTGAAGATGCATTGCTGTTCTTTAGCTTTTTCTTCCTCATAGTCATTTGTTTGTTTCAATTTACTGCTGGTTTGTATTGTGTTTTTATTGTATTTTATTTTATATATGTTTATTGTATATTTTATTTGAAAATACTTAGGCGAAAGCATTACTGATGTTGTATTAAATGTACTCTATAAATACATTGATATTGACATATTGTTGCAATTAGTTATCAAACACTGCGCCATACCTTAGTCATCAAATGAACCTTAAGAAATTAGTCCATTTGTCTCCTTCTCTGTGCCCGCTGAAGCATTATGGAAGCTGCAAACAGTCTTAACCCTTCGCTTCTTTAAAATTTTTATTGAAAACTGAAATGTACATTACAAATGGTAAGGTACATTAAATTTCTTTTGAAATCTGTGTAGAAATGAATCAAGAAGATTCGTTCAGAACCTTGATGTTGTTCATGTGACTTGCGAAAGTCGCGCTGAGGAGAAAAGAAGCCTGTTGTGTCTCCCGCATAAATGCTTCATGGGTGCACATGCATGAACAAACAGGGTCTTCCTTGTTTCCTCTGCTCTCTGTTTAATTAAGTACCACAGTAGATGTTACAAAAGAGAGCTTAATGGGAAGAACGTCACAGGGTATCACTGGTGAGGTTATATTAATTTATCATATGTATTTTATAACAATGGTTCATAATACAGGCATTAAAAATAGTGTTGAATTTGATGTACTTTAATGTTTAGGTCTTAACCATGTGTTTACACAGCCTAAGCTAACATGGTATACTGTTTAAGAAAACAATAAAACAACAGCAAGAAAACAATATTTGTATTTAGACGAATGTGCATTTTGAATGCAATTTATTCATTTGTCAGAATGTAATTACAACTGCTATCTAATCACTTATGAGTTATCATTTACATTCTGTGGTGTGGAACATACTGTTGTAATTGGTGTTTGTGACATAAATTCAGTGTAATACACCATAGTATTCAGCTTCCTTCAAAAAATGAAGTCTGGCATAGCATCAGTGAGATAGAAAGCTGCAAGGAAATTATTTCCAGGGTACACTGCCTTGATTTAGACCATGATAAAGGGGCCTTTAATTTTGGTAGGGCTGACTTATTCATTGATATTTTAATTTTAAAATTTGTTAAAAGGTTTGGTGAGAATTATTGCCTTTTGCAGGTGATCTGCAGCGTTGTGCTGTACTATGTAAACTGTTTTGTGAACTACAGTTTTGAGAATGTTAAAAACATTTCAGAAAATATTCCAAAGCATTTGAGAAAATTGTAATTACCAGAGTAGGTTCGAAACTGATTGTAAAAAAAAAAAAATTAATTTACTGACATAGTCTTTGGTAAAAATAATTTTCCAAACATCAGGTAGCAACACGATTTTGCTAATAAAACGTCTCACCTCATTTTTGTTATAGACCAATCACAGCTCTACTGTATATCATAAGGAAATTGTATAGCATGCTGGTTGTAAATATCTAGAAGAAAGACAGTAATTTGTCTAGTAGTGGTAGAAATAAACAAATGGACAACATTTATTATGTTGTTCAAAATTTCAAAATACTAACATAAAATAATAATGTATTTGTAATATATTATACATAACCTTATAAAGCAAAGCTCATTTCAGACAAGTTGAGCAAACATGTATTGTGAACAATCTCTTAGTTAAACTGTCTTATTTAGCACAAGCAATTTCAACCTTTCCTTTTTCATTAGCTTTCTACAGTTCATTTGATTATATAAGTCAACCAGAAAAGTTAAGGCACTTGACACAGTTGCAGTCTGCTGGAACCAGCCAGATGTTGTTGTTCTGGTAAAAGGTAACAAGAAAGTGTTGAAAATGTTTTGTTATTATTATAATGGCAGAGTTGACTTTTTAAGAACATTTTGCATTTTCCTTCTGGACAAATATAATTCATGTGTCAGTATTTTTTCAAACATGAGCTTTTTTTTAAATATTTGGGGATTAACAGTGTGCCAGGACTTTTGGGCCAGCTGCATGTGCTGTCAGTAACTGATATGTCTAGGAAGAAGATTCTCTTGCCATTTTAAAACTCTTTTGTTGCATTACAACAGCGTCACTGCTGCTGAAGGAGTGTGTACATACAGTAGTTCTCTGTCTCTCTCACACGTACACACACACACACTTTCCCACTCTCTTTGTTTCTTTTTGTGAAGTTACTGCTGCTGAGCACTGAAATGCTCATGTAAAAAATGATGGAATTTACAGAGGTAGGAACAGTTACCATCATTCCAACCAAATGGAACACAAAAAGATACATAGTTCTGTCCATCTGGGAATGTTGATGAAGTTGTCAGAGAAGAACTGGAAGAAGTATCACATTTATGTTTTGGGAGAGGCAGGTACATTAAATGAAAAGTTGATTTAGCTTTCATATTTTTCCCTTTTAATTGTCATCACCATTTACTCATTGAAAATTGTATTTGTTTTATGGAGAATTATGAGCAGGCAAAAAAAAACTGAAACTGCAGATTAATTCCGAAGCTGAGAAGAGACCTTGGAAAAGAACGTAAAATCTATAATGGCTTAAATATTGGTAGTTTGTGTAGTGATGATACTTTTAATGTCCTGATAATGGAATAATGTGCATGATGCTATGAATCAATTGTTAACAGTATTAAAACCTGCAGCTAATTTATTTCGTATCTGTTATAGCATCCTGGATCCAGCCTGACTAACTCATCCATTGACTAACATACATCCATAGTTTGCACATAATGTTATTTACGGGGACCAAATGACATTATCCTAGTTTTCCCATGTTGGACTCACCATGTGTCCAATTTAAATCCACATAAAATTGATGATTCCTGCCACAAAGGGATCTGCACCGTTCTAATGGTTTGCCTATAAAGGCCCCACATTTTCCCCTTGTTTCACCTGTAAGTTACCTATATGGGCTGCTATACAAGGGGCCTGCATGGAGACAGAGGACAAAATAAGCCCTGTCCTAGATGGGCCACACTGATGGGACCCTTTATTCTCCCCATCATAAACCCATATGTTGCTCACATTGAATTCCTGGCTGGGTTATTAAATACTAAAACTAAAATGTGAGACACAAGGTATGTACTCTGTTCACACTCTAGACTTAGACATACAGTAGACTGTTAAACCCTTATTTTTTGGGTATTCTTCAAAATTCCCACAAGCACTGACTCTGTTCTCACCTTGTGTATTTTTCTCGCTTTCTCTCTCTGGTTCCTACTGGGATAAATTCTGGCCACGTCCTGGAATCACTAAAAGAGCCAGAGTCTATTATTTTACTACAGGAACATTGGGAGAAGACTTCCTAATGCCTCCAGCATCCCATCACCCATAACCCCTATATACATTATATCTATCAGGGAGCTTCTGAGTTGTCTACCTTAAAAAGTCCCACTCCTACCCATTGAAGGCTATTTATGAGGGAAGATCAAAAAGTAAAGTTAGTTTGAAAATTATGTAGTAACTGCATTAGATAGAAGCTGACGCAATACAACATGCTTGCGATGACTTATGGGTAGTTCAAACATATGCAGCAGAGTGCTCTTCTCTTAGTCCAGTTGAAGCTATGGTCAAATGAAAATGGATGCTCTGCTGTGGGATTGCATTATTGTTGAATAATGTGCCATGGTGAGATTTCTTTGGGCATAGAGAGAGATCCTGCTGAAATTCACCGTAGGGTGTTGGCTCAGTGTGGAAGTGAAAGCAGCATGACCCAACAAAAAGTTTATGAATGGATGGAAAGGTTTAACATGGGAAAAACAAGTTTAATCTGGTCGACCATCAACATCGCACACATAAGCCCACATTGAAATGGCAAATGCCTTCATCAGAGAAAATAGACAGATTTTGTTGTCTATTGTTGCTACACATTTGGATAGCTATGGATCTGCACAGGCCACATTGCATGATGACTTGGAGTACTGTAAAGTTTGCAAAAGATGGGTATACAAACAGCTTACTAATTTGCACAAGCCAACATCTTTCTGTGAATTCAACAAGTTTCACTCAATCTGACCAAAGAAATCTAACCACAATGCATTGTTCGACAATGGTGCAATCCCACAGCAGAGCATCCAGTTTCATTTGACCTTGGCTTCAAATAGACTAACAACAGAGTGCTGTTCTGCACGTGTTTGAATTAGCCATAAACCATTGCAAATGTGTTGTATTGAGTCAGTTTCTATCCATTGTGGTTACCGCATAATTTTTAAATTGGTTTTACTTTGTGATTTTACCCTTGTGCTGGAATGATATTTTATATATACAGTAAGTTGATAAATATTTTGTATGTCTTCATTTGTAAGCTAGACATACCAATTGTAATATTGGCATTTCATTAGGCTTGTTGCACCTTTATGTCTAATTAACCAACCGCCGAGTCTTTAGGATTGTAACAGGATATGAAATTTTTTGCAGGATTGGCTAAGGTGGTTTGGCAAGGGTGATTCAGTACAGGACATTCTATAAGCCAACTCCCACAGGAAGGCCATAAAATTACCAAGCTGGCAAGCTTCAGTTAAGGTGCATTCTATAAGCCAATACACTACTTGAGGGCAGGTGTCAAAAGGCAGTGTGTGCACTCTTTGGTCTTAAGTATGGCTGTTTGGGATTGGTTTTGAATCAGAGGCCATTCTGTACCACAACACCCTATTGGCCTAAAGATTTGGACAAGAATGCATAAAGTTAGTCACTTTACCCCTTCCTCTCTCTCTCACGCATACTAAGGCCATGAACAGAACACAACGTTGAGCAAAACTTGGCAGCCATATTGAGACAGGCATGTGGCCTGTTCTGAAGAAAGCTGACTAGAAATGATGACTTGATCAGAGACATTTGAGCGACTACATGTCTGTGTGCCGCCAGAAACTACACAGCTTGCATTTATCAGGCTATATGGTTATGATTTGCCAATATTCACATGTACTCTGCTTCATTATTATTATTTTATGAATATAATCAATAATACATTATTAAAATGTGTAATTTGACTCCTGCTTGTTCTTTTACCTGAGGTTACAAATGTAGAAAGGAAGGTGTGCGGAAGTGCTAAAGCACAATACCGCATAAACAGTGGAAAGCTATGGGATTTGAGGAATTCTGGTGCAGTCTACACCGTAAAGAGTACAAAAGGGGAAAGCAGAGTCACATGGGACTTTGCCAAGACAAAACAAACCTTGTACTAAAGATTATGGGTAGTCTTCTCCCAACTGTCCAGAATTTAATTTTCAAATGAAGTGGTAACAACTGTCCTACGGTAAGTGGGAACATATTTTGCTCTGTATCAGTCAGTTATTAAAATTCTGATTCACTAGAACAACATATTTCAACTCAAACATTTTCCTATTTGTACAAAAACAAATACATTAGCTATAGTATTAAGCACATGTTCTTCTTTCTGATACTGGGATTGTTTTATTAGTAATAAGCAATTGTGGTATTCAAAAGAAGCCAATAATATTTTCAGACATTCATTCCCAAATTGGATATTTAGATAAATTATATGTAATTTAAAAATTTTCAGTAGTCTTATGTCAATTTAAATTAACTTTGCAGATTTTAGGTAGTTTATTTTTGAAGAAAAGAATCAATAGTAATTAACAGCACCTGGAATGCTTCAAATTTTAAGAGACGGCTTTCATGGAGTTTCTCATTAACAGACGCTGCAGGTGTAAGCCAGACGTCAATTTCACAGCAGTTTTGGGGGATCAGGTAAAGGAGAGAGGATGGTGTGCAGAGTGTGCAGCCAAAAAAAGCTGCAGAAAAAAAAGTGCAGCTGATGCACTGATGATCAGCATTTTCTTTGCAGATTTCACAAAATTGGATTCATTTTTAAGGAGGCTCACCTGAGTTTGAGTTTATTATCTCGTTTTCTCCAAATTGTTTATAGTTTATGCATCTTTTGATTGTTAGGAATCCTGAAACTTCTATACTAAATTGTAAACCTAGTATAATCACCTAAAGCTCCCTGTCCTATTCAACTATTATTATTATTATTATTATTATTATTATTATTATTTAACAGCCACTTGCAAAAATGAAAACTTCCTAAAGAAAATACATACTATGAAATTTAAAAGCAATGCAAAACATAGTTTAAAATACAACTCATGAAGCTTACAACTGTCATTAGTTCCAAGATTTGATGAAAGCTAAAACTCAAACAAAACTATAGTTACTTGACAGTTGACTATAGCTGCAGATGGGCAGCAAAAGATTAGAAAGTTAAAGCAGTACCAAGGTGCTTTGTAAATAGAAATGGGTCTTTAAGAGTCTCCTGAACATCGGTAGATTGTGAATACCTCAGATGGTTATGGGAAGCTCATTCCGAAGACCTTCATTTCCACAGTTATCCAAAGGGTCTTGTGCTGTGGGTAGGAGTGAATAGTTGAAAAAAATAATATGGGAGTTTCATTCTTTAAAAATGTTTATTTTTTCAGCTGCTTTATTAATCTGAATCTTAGTTTGTGAGTTAAATTTGCTGTTTAATACAGTGTATGTCAATACAGAAGCCAAAAACCTCCATGGGTGTGAAAACTGCTATTTTGAAGGAGGCAACTAAAGAGATTCATTTGTCTTGAAATGGCCCTAAAGTGGACATTACAGTATAAACATTTCATATTAACACAAGTAAAATCAGATAGGTTGCATTTTTATTTTTTTTATTCTTGTTGATAATAAAGGAAACCAGCTACCATTGGCTTGTTACAATATGGGTCAGTTTCATTGCATGTGAGACAAATGTGTTAAAAGACCAAACTATGCAATACATGTGACTACCAGGGGGTGTAGCAGCACCCATAACTCCGAGACACGATTACATGGCACAGTCCTGGGTTTGAATATAACATGTTTCATTTACACAATAACTCAACAGACTTCCAGTTCCTCTTTCCAAGGCAGCATAATACAAAAATAGGGATTTCTTTCTTCTTCCATGCCTCCA